>NC_133619.1:340138119-340218119 GCF_048593235.1 Sminthopsis crassicaudata | reverse complement strand
ATCTTCCCTCTGTAATTATCTCAAGTTAACTAAGAGTTTCCATTAATGTCATCCTCCAAAGACTCATAATGACAGGAAGAAGACTCTAGATTCTTGAAGACTCTGCCAACATTTAACTGAATTTAATAAGCATTTATTATCTGTTGAATTCCAGGCTCTGTGCCAGTCTGGAGATATAAAAACAAAAACCCAAATTGTTTCCACCCTCAGTGAGCTTATATTCTACTGAGGGAAAATGTATATGGATATAAAAATACAAATAGAAAAGACAAAACAAATAGAAAATAATTTAATTGGAAGGCTAGGCAGAGCACTAACAATTAAGAAAGACCTCTTTCAGGAGGTCACACTTAAACTGAGTCAGGGATTCCAAGAGGCAGAAGTGAGGAAATGGAGCATTCCAGGTATGGGGGAAAGGAGATGGAATATTATATATGGGGAAGATCAAAGAAACTAGTTTGGCTTGAATGTAGTGTGTTTAAGGGGGAATAATATAAAGTCATTTCAGAATAAGAGGTTGATGGTAGATTGTGTTTTATCCTAGAGGTCATAAAGAGTTAATGAAGCTTCCTGAACAAGGGAGTGACATCATCCAAAGATTTTGCCAGGTGAGAGATGTTTTATTTGTCACTCAAAGACAAGCCTAGTTAAATTATGAGAAGCTCATTCTATTAAGTGGGATGTAGTGTAAAAAGCACTAGCTCTGGACCTCGAGTCCCTGGGCTCAAAAGTTGCTCAAGCTTACCTGGGAAAATCACTCCAGTTCCCTGGGTCTCAGGGTCTTTATCTGAAAAAATAAGAGGACTGGATTGGAATTTCCTCCGGGATCCCTAAACCATGAAGGGGTCACAAGCCATATCAGTGCAGTGGTTGTTCACATAGTTCTTTTGAGGACTGAGATACGGAGTATGTAGGTGAATTTAGGTTTACTTAGACAATTCTCTTCGCATACAAAGAACTATCTTTTCTGCCTTCTCCACTGGGGAATTTAATGGATGATCCATTAGTTGGAAATGCCTTTTAATTTATAAATATCAAAATAATTAATTAACTCTTCCTTGTACCTTCACATGCATAATCTACTGTGATGTTCACTACTATCCAGTATCAATAATCAGATCAATATAATAATCATCAACATCCTCATCATTACCCCCACTTGAAAGATAAAAAAAAATTAGGGCTTAGAGGATGAAAAAAAATGTAGGGGCACACATATAAGACAGTCAGTGGCAGAATAAAGATAGAAGCCAGGGCCCTTGTCTCTCAGTTCATTGCTTCTTCCATTTTGATGCAACATTCCTAAACAGAATGATGGCACCTTCTCTGTAATTCAGATTTACAACATGACATCTACACTAGGATAAAATGCAAAACTATCATCTCCTTTGTTTCTCAGCTCCTTCATTTTTCATCAATGGCACGCTCCTAGTCATTCAGGTTCAAAACCATTCAAGCATCCTCTTGGATTCTTCCCTAAGTTGTGAAATGGCTAGAGCACTAGACCTGGAGTCAGGAAGTCCTGAATTCAAGTTGAGAGTTAGATATTTACTACATACATAACTCAAGGCAAGTCACTTAACTTCCATCTGCCTCATTTTCCTTTTCTATAAAATGATGATAATAATAGGACCTACCCCCAAAAAGTTGTTATAAGAACAAATGAGATAATACTTGTAAAGTACATTGTAAAACTTAAAATGCCACATAAATACTAACTGTTGTTTTCATTATATTGTCTTAAAAGAATTAGACCTGTGTGTCAAGGCTCAGAAAGAAACATTGATATCATCATCATTTTCCAAATCCCTCATGACTCTACCTATAAACAGCAATATAAGAGGTGCCATGCTAGAAATGATATGAAGATGATAGATAGACTTTTATGAATCTATAATCTACAGTCAGTCACACAAAAAGGAAATGAAGTATTATTTCAGAAAAAGCATTCAAATCAGAGTGAGATGAAACAAATTTGAATGTTGACTGTACATATCACTAGTATAATGGACATAAGACTTAACCTTTCTGGCTTTCCATTTCTTTATCAGTGAACTGAGAAGATTTGACTAGGGGACTTTAACCTGGGAATCATGAACTTATTTTTTTTAATTAAAAAATTTTAAGTTAATTTAAATTAACTTTTGTAAAAAATGTAATCTTAAACACTATGTTTATGGGTTTCCTATGTAATTCTATGCATTTTATTTTATGCATTTATTAATTAAATGTTTAATTTATATTACCATTATTGTCATTATATTCATAAGTTGGACAGGACTGAAAAACAATTTAATAGCACAAAAAATCATTACATTAAGAAGGGCTTTATAGACTTTGTCAGATTGCCAACGAGGTCCATGGCACATAAAAGGTTAAGAACCCCTGAATTAGATGATCTCTTAGATCTCCTTGAGCTTTAAAATTTATTCAGGTGATAGATTTAACAAATCTTCAAGTGAAGGATTTCTGAAGAAGGGAGAATGCAAGATCTGGTTTTAGTCTATCCAATTAACTACACATTTACTAAGCACCTGCTATTTTTCTGGGTTTTAGGCTACAAA
This sequence comes from Sminthopsis crassicaudata, assembly GCF_048593235.1. Classification (NCBI taxonomy): domain Eukaryota; kingdom Metazoa; phylum Chordata; class Mammalia; order Dasyuromorphia; family Dasyuridae; genus Sminthopsis; species Sminthopsis crassicaudata. Next base: position 340,215,555 of record NC_133619.1, on the reverse strand, counting down.
AATCTTATATGCTGCTTTTTAGGGTCACATATCTAGGTAAGTGGCAGAGCTGGGACTAGAATTCAGGACTTCTAAATCTCAGTTCACAGTTCTTGTCATTACACTCTTAGAGATTATTTCTCTCCTGGTACAATAGAACTGTTTTTCTGATACATCTAGCTTCCAACAAGGCATGCAACTAGATGTCCTATTATCACAATTTGGAAAATCCCAAAATAAACCCTATCCTTTCCATTATGTACATTCAAGCATCAGAGAACTAAGTCCTTTCTAGAGACTGTGAAAGCAAAAATGACAAATTGCACAGAGTGTAATCCTCAATCTATACTAATGAATTCACATGGCAACATTTATAGTCAATGCATTTGTCTACTGAGACTCTAGTCAAGGCCCACTTCCACGGAAACTCATTGCTTTTAGGAAGACAGCAGAGGAATATGGGCCACAAGACCAGCAAAACAGCCCTTGTGATTCAGTAGGAACCACCAATCAGTGACGTGCCCAAGAGATCAACTGGGAAAATCTGCAACGCAGCAAAACAAGGTGGCAGAAGGAGGCAGATATATTAGCAGATGGGCAAAGGGAGATTTAGAAGGGAAGCCAAGACTGAGACTCAGGAACAGGGGTACTGCCAAAACACCCTGTGTGTGAGGACACTGGGAAATCTGTGAGACCTGCCCTGACAGAGGAGACTTGGAGCGCAGAACGTGAGTCGGCGCTGGTCCAAAGACAGATGGATGGAAATGGACACAGCAAGGTCCCCTGTTCACAGCCAGAGGGAAATTTAAAATCAAGGCTACGTTTAGGTCTATGATTACAGGACCAATCCAGGTGGATTCATGCCAAAGTGAAATTGGGGGACATCTCACTCCAATCTTTTTATGTTGCTTTCATCTCTAGATGGTATCTGGAACTATACCAACAAAAAATGAAACTAAAGGAGCCATCAAGGTGAAAATAGACCCTACAAAGATATGTTCAAGTTACTCATTTTGAGACCCACTGAGTTGTGCCATATGTCATGAACCTTATAGAATTTAAACAATCAACTCTCTCAGTTATTCAGGGATTGCTGAATTAAAGTGTGGATTACTCAGGTCTTTGACTGCTCCTCCTTCTTCCCAGAGCCTACCTTATGTCCATTTCCTTGCTCCTTAAATAAATCAATTAATGAATAAATTGGTCAATCCTTGTTAAATATAACAAAAATAAGGTTGCAGAGGTATACAAAAAGAAAAGACATGGAGCTGCCTATAATGAGCTTACAATTTATTTAGAGTGGCAAGACATATATGTGTGAAAGAACAGGAGTAGTAGAATGTTAAATTGTGAAACATAGAGAATAATTGTCAAAAAAAGTTAAAGAAAGAGGTCAACATGGGCTAGACTGCAAACATTCTTAATCCAGGGTCCAGTAATCTTTAAGGGGAGCATGAATAGATTTCAAAAAATCCACAAATTTGAGTGGAGAAAACAATTATATCTTTATTTTAGTATAATTCATTTTCTTTGCAATCATGTATATTTTAGTTTATGTTTTTAGCAATATTATTCTTAGAAGAACTCCTCAGGGGCAGCTAGATGGTGCCTGGATAGAGTGCTGGTCCTGAAGTCAGGAGGACCAGAGTTCAAATCCAGCCTCAGACATTTAATCCTTTCTATCTGTATGACCCTTGGCAAGTCACGTAATCCCAACTGCTTCAGCAAAAAAAAAAAAAAAAAAAAAAAAAAGAAGAAGAAGAAGAAGAAGAAAGAGGAGGAGGAGGAGGAGGAGGAGGAGGAGAATTAAAAATCTCTAGATCAGAGATGTCAAGGAAAGCTCCATAAAGGCAATGGCATGAAATTGGGATTTGGAAAGGTAGCAGCATATGGACCAATAGAGACAAATAAAGAAGGCATTCTAATTCAGGCTAAGTACATGAAAAAAAAGAGAAAGAAATGGGCATGGTGTGTGTGGAAGAATACTCATAGGCACAGAGAATTAATATGAGGAATGATTATGTAATGTTGTATTCAAACTCCAGGAGCTCCCTATAACCTCTAAGATCAAACCTAAGTCCCTGACTGGGCTTTTAACACTAAAAAAAAGAACTGGTTCTTCTCCTTTTATTCAGGCTACAAGTGAAGTCACCACTCATAGGTCATAGTCCAGGAACTTTGATCTGCTCCATTTTGAATCTTGCCCCCCATTAGGCATCCTGGTGGCCCCTCCCTTGCACTCACCATATTGATGGCATTTTCTGCAGGCCCTCTATCTGAATAGTTAGCCCACTCTTCAGAACTCTCCATCTCAAGGGATCTGCCTGCTTCAGTCCTCCAAGTAGCTGGGATTACTAAGGTTCACTCCATAATCAGCTGATTTGTCACATTTTCACAGGCTGTCATCTGTGCCTAAAATGTTCTCCTTTTTCATTTTCTTTCTTTCTTTCCTATCTGTTAAAATCCCACCCTCAAAAAGAGGCTTTTCCTGATTCCCCTCAATATTAGTGCCTTCCCTCTGAGATTACTTAGAGTATGAATATACACACATGTGTACACATATATACACTACTGAATATATTATATAGTCTGAATATCACATATATACACGTACTACAAACTTAGCTAAAATCAATGAACATATAAGTATATGCTATATACACTTATACGATATACATATATATATATATATAATGTGTGTGCATAATATCCATATGTGCCCCAGATCACACATGTGCATATAGCATGCAAAGTGCATGATACATAGTTTTTAATAAACACAAGTTTACTTTCTACAAGTGTCCCAGAGAGCCTTGAATGTTAGACAGGAATACACACTTGATAAAGAATGGTACAGTGCACCATTGCATGTGATGATTAGAGAAGCTGCATGATGAAAACCATACTTTAGAATCATTCCACCCTAATCACTGTCACCAGATGAAAGAAGGGAGAGACGAGAGTCAGGAAAATTACAAAGGGACAACTAAAACAATTAAAGCATAAAATGACAAAAATGACAAATGACAAATGTTCAAACTCCTCACTAGACACATAAGGAAACGGAAGTAGAGAAAGGTTAAGCGAAACTTTAGTTCTTTCAGTGGTAGAATTGGGATAAAGTTAGGTTCTCTCATTCTAAAGTCAATATTCTGTCCACTGTAGTCAATAAAAATTATTAAGAACCTACTATGTAAATTGTTAGCACTACTGTCCATCTACCCAGGTTACTTATACCTTTGGAATCTAATACTTAATGTGCAACAAGAAAATGGTATTTACACACATATATTGTATCTAGGTTATATTGTAACACATGTAAAATGTATGGGATTACCTGCCATCGGGGGGAGGGAGTGGAGGGAGGGAGGGGATAATTTGGAAAAATGAATACAAGGGATAATATTATAAAAAAATAAAAAATATATATATCAAAAAAGAACTTACTATGTACCCACCACTGTACTAAGCACTAAATACAAAGACAAGAGACAGGTCTTGCTCTCAAGGAGTTCAAGTCTAGCAAAGGAGACAATATGTAAACAATTCTGTGCAAAGAAGCTATATGCTATAATCAACAAAGAAAGCCACTCGAATTAAGGCAGATGAGAAAAATCTTCTGAAATTTTAGGTGAGACTTAAAAGAATCATAGGAAAGAGCAAAGGAGGAAGATTTCAAAAGAATAATAAGAAGAATTAAATGAATGATTGCATATGAAGAATGGTAGCTCTATTCACAGATAGGAGGACACTGGAAAAGATCAATAAAATTGGGAAGTAGAATGAAACTGGAATTAGCACCATTACTGACATTTGTGAAATATTTGAAGGTTTGCAAAACACTTCCCTCAGAACAACCCTATCACATAGGCAAGACAAATATTATAATTATACATAATCAAGATGAAGAACTAGACTATAAAGTTGTGTGAATTTGCCTGTGATCATTAATAAGTGTCTGAAGCACTACTGGGCCTAAGTTTCCCAACTTCAAGTCCAGCACTCAATTCAATTCAATTTCATTGAATGCAACAAAAATATATATAAAAAAAAAAAAACATTTACTTTGTGTAAGATAAGAACTAGACATTAAGAATGCAAACACAAAAATGAATCAGTCCTTCAAAGATAGTATTTAACATTATCTATTTCTTTTCAGGAGTTCTTTTTACATGCATCACTTAAGAGTACAAAGTAGGTTAATTTTTCCATTTGAAGATTCCAGATCTTGGATCTTACTTTCTCTTTTGCTCTGCTAGGATCCTTGTCTCCAAAGCTAATTACTTCAGTCCACTATACACATAACTAGTTCAACAGTACAAATAGCTTTCACAAGAGAATAAGGATATTTCAGAGCACAAACCATATATAATTGAATTATATCCCTTCTGACTACTTCCCCAAACTGTCCCCCTTTTAGGCAATAGTCCCTTTGTAATGATTTAGAGAGAGGATTCTTCTAATCTTCACTCTCCAGCTGTTAGAGAAATCATGTAGTATGTTGCATACATATCAGAATAATGTAAATTTCCAATCTCTACGAGAAAATCCATACATTACCTTACAGAAAAAAGTTATTAAAATCCCACACACATATTTTAACATGGAAACTTCAGGATTCCCTGACTATATTATATTCATAGTCATTTTCAAAGAATTGATATTTTCCCACAAGTTGAGTTCAAGATAGACCTGTTGAAACAAGGTAATGGTGGAACTTCCAAATGGTACTACATCATATAAGTCAGTTTTAACCTAACTGTAAGACTACATTAAAACTTAGAGAAAATCTTCCTTAAAGGACTAACCAATCTTATAATCCTTATTTCAGCACTTCATTTTTTCTGTATGAGAAATATTTCAGAAGATATTAAGTAGTTATAGTTGTAATTACTGACAAACTAGCCCTTGCCTCATAAGACAAACTTTTAGATTGGGCTAGCTATAGAGTTTAGTATCTTTCATAGGAATCTGTTTATTTTTGTTCAATTAATAAGGAATAAGAGTTAAAGAAATGCAGAGACATACAATTCAGTATCTTTTCATGGTAGACTCTAATTGACATTTCTCAATAATGTCTTACCTGTGAATCGGAACTAAGATCTAGTCCTAGCTTTGGTGCTTTCCAGTTATGTAGTCTTGAATAAGTTACCTAACTTTTCTTTGTTTGGTTCCATAATTCTTTGATGAGAATAATAATGCTTACCCTGGGAAACTCAAAGTCTGCTGAGATCAAATGAGAACATGTATGTGAAAACACCTTGAAATTTGTATTATAACAATAACATTAACATATTATTATTGCTGTGAAAAAGCTGTCATTTCATTACTTTAGTTTGACAAATTCAAGTCCCCCAAAGGTTTTCTGTTGTTTTTTCAGCTCTCAAAAAGTTGCCCCTGCAAATTAAGCATGACATCACCAGGTGGCAATAGAGTGCCATGACCATTTTTTTTTTTTTTTTTTTTTTTTTGGTTACTGTTCAATCATTTTTCAGTCCTGGCTGACTCTTCATGATCCCATTTGGGATTTTCTTGGCAGAGACATTAGAATGGTTATCAGTTCCTTCACCAGATCATTTTACAGATGTGGAAACTGAGGCAAACAGTGACTAGCCCAGGGTCACACAGGTAGTAAGTGTCTAAGCCCTTATTTGAACTCAGGTGAACCTTCTTGACTACAGGCTCTACTACACTAAAACCTGAGATATAGGCCTGTGTTTTATTCCAGATTAAGCTACTTGTCTAAATCAAACTAATAAACATGTATATAACACCTACTATATACCAAGGACTGTACTAAGTCCTGGGAATACAAAGGAAAGTACAGCCACAGCAGCAATGACCACAGATTGTCTATAGTGTGCTCAAAATCTTTATCAAATGAAATATTTGTAGAGCAACCAACGCCACTATAACAAAAACCATTTAGTGCAGAGTGCCTGGCATATAGTGGGTGCTACATAATGTTTATTCCCTTCCCTTCCCATAAACAGGCCCAAGAGAGAAATCCAATTCTACATATATTGGCCATCTGAGCTCTTTTCTTGCTCTCAAGAAGATCACAATCTAAGTTTTATTTTGTTTTTTGATCAACAGCAGATCTCAGTTAAACAAATAGCATAGTTGAAGATGGCAATCTAGAGCTCACTCCTAAAACAATGAAACAGATGAAAAAACATGACTTTTTTTCTTTACCATTTAGCTGTTCTCATTTTTTTTTCTTATTTTATCTTTATCCTCACACTTGATTCCTTTTACCACTCACTTAACTTTATTCTCAGAAGCCCCTCCTAGTGGTAAATTCTTAAATTGTGAGCATATTCAATGTCAATACTGCTTTAGGTTTTCTCTCAGCTGCCAACATGACTAAATCAAGTAAATTCTAACAGTAACTTCTAGCTCCCTTCCTCCTCTGAATTGGAGAGTTGTGTGAATTTTTATCTATCTTATCTATTTATCTATCCACATATTGTATATATATATGCATATGTATATGTATGTATTATATCTATACATGTGAATATAACTGTATACATATGTAAAATAAATAAATCACATTTCCATAAGATTTTGTAATTTAGTGATTGTCACATTATTGAAAAATACTTTGTAATTTAAGGATTAGAAAAGACTTTCCTCACAACAACCTATAAATATATAACCTAAGGGTTATCATTTTCATTTTTCACATCAAGAAATTAAGTTTTACTGGAAATTAGTATGGCAGAAATTAGATATGGACCCATACTTAACACCACATACTAAGATAAGATCAAAATGGGTCCATGATTTAGGCATAAAGAATGAGATCATAAATAGATTAGAGGAACAGAGAATAGTCTACCTCTCAGACCTGTGGAGGAGGAAGGAATTTATGACCAGAGGAGAACTAGAGATCATTATTGATCACAAAATAGATTACATCAAACTAAAAAGTTTCTGTACAAACAAAACTAATGCAAACAAGATTAGAAGGAAAGTAACAAACTGGGAAAATATTTTTACAGTTAAATGTTCTGATAAAGGCCTCATTTCCAAAATATATAGAGAATTGATCTTAATTTATAAGAAATCAAACAATTCTCCAGTTGATAAATGGTCAAAGGATATGAACAATTTTCAGATGATGAAATTGAAACTATTTCTAGTCATATGAAAAGAGGTTCCAAATCATTAATAATCAGAGAAATGCAAATTAAGACAACTCTGAGATACCACTACACACCTGTCAGATTGGCGAAGATGACAGGAACAAATAATGATGAATGTTGGAGGGGATGTGGGAAAACTGGGACACTAATACATTGTTGGTGGAATTGTGAAAGAATTCAGCCATTCTGGAGAGCAATCTGGAACTATGCCCAAAAAGTTATCAAAGTGTGCATACCCTTTGATCCAGCAGTGCTACTACTGGGCTTATATCCCAAAGAAATACTGAGGAGGGGAAAGGGACCTGTATGTGCCAAAATGTTTGTGGCAGCTCTTTTTGTAGTGGCTAGAAACTGGAAGATGAATGGTTGTCCATCAATTGGAGAATGGTTGGGTATATGAATGTTATAGAATATTGCTCTGTAAGAAATGACGAGCAGGAAGAATACAGAAAGGCCTGGAGAGACTTACATCAACTGATGCTGATTGAAATGAGCAGAACCAGAAGATCACTGTACACTTCAACAACAATTCTGTGTGAGAATGGATGTGGATATCTTCAACATAAAGAAGATCCAACTCACTTCCAGCTGATCAATGATGGACAGAAATAACTACACCCAGAGAAGGAACACTGGGAAGTGAATGTAAATTGTTAGCATTACTGTCTATCTACCCAGGTTACTTATACCTTCGAAATCCAATACTTAACGTGCAACAAGAAAATTGGATTTACACACATATATTGTATCTAGGTTATACTGTAACACATGTAAAATGTATGCGATTACCTGTCATCGGGGGGAGGGAGTGGAGGGAGAGAGGGGAAAATTTGGAAAAATGAATACAAGGGATAATGTTATAAAAAATTTACTCATGCATACTGTCAAAAATTTATAATTATAAAATTAATAAAAAAAGAAATTAAGTTTTAGATTATTGAATTCAGGAGGGCAGCTAGATGGCACAGTGGATAGAGCACCAGCCTTGAATTCAGGAGGACCCGAGTTCTCAGACACTTAACACTTCCTAGCTATGTGACCCTGGGCAAGCCTCTTAACCCCAGCCTCAGGGGGAAAAATTTATTGAATTCACTTGTCCATGACAACACAATTTATGTCAGAGCTAGATTTTGAAATCGGGTCTCTTGATTCCAAGTCCAGCAAAGAAAATGAAAAGTTGCAGTATCACTCTATCTTATCTCTAGGTCTCTGCACTCAGGTATCTTCTCTTAGAATGCAAGCATCTAATGATAAGGATTGCTTCATTATTTTATAAACCTAGGTACTAGCACAGTGACTGACATATAGCAAGCAATTAATAAATGCTTATTGTTTGATTACTTTTGGTGAGTAAAGATTAAGACCCTATTATTGAAGTATATGCGATTATAGTTTACTCAAACATCTTGTCTTTATAAGCTTATTTATTTCTCTCCCTACAACTACCATCTGTCTCTTAGTTATGAAGTTATTGGTATGATTTATATCCACTGCTGAAGCTACTTATTAACTCTGGTTAATCATTTCTCTTAGCAACCACTTCTAGTTAGTGGTTTCTTTTACAAACTGCCTCAGAGACTTTAAAGGAAACACCATACATGGTGGATATGAGTCTATTGCAGAATTCATTGAAATCAGTGTAAAAGACATTATTAAATATGTGTATGATTGGAAAGTAATAATGATGATGATAACAGCTAGCATTTATATAGTGCCTACTATGTACCAAGTTCTGTGCTAAGTATCTTACAAATATTACCTCTTTTGATCCTCAACAATGTGAAGAGATGGATGCTTTTATCAATCCTCATTTTACAGCTGGGAAAACTGAGGCAGACATATTAAATAATTTACTGAAGATCACACAGTTAGCAAGTGTTGGAGGCTTATCTGAAACAGTGTTTTCCTAACTCAAGGCTCAATGCTAACTGAGCTAAAAAGGAGAAGGGTAAGTCATGAAGCAAAAATAAGGGGGAAAAATAGGTTGACACTCATAGTCCAAAATATTACCATAATTAGAGGAAGGCTTCCACTGTGTTAAAATGATTCTTGTTGGAGAATGTATGGAAAAATAAGCAATTCAAGGAGTACCCACATCAATGAGAACACAGATCTATCAACATATCAAAGTACATCCCTTAAACAGAACATTTTGAATAGAAAATTAACAGCAAATTAAATCGGTTTCATTATAATCACTCATGCACAAAATAAGTGTGGGAGTTAAGCAGAAGAAATAAGAAAAAAATGAAACAATCTATCATTAAAGTCAGGGGGCAAAATTCAGCCCTGGAAAGGAAATTATCTCACAGGGGAAGAAATCTCCATATATTATTGACTCCTAATTGGTCAGGAGCTCTGCATTCTCACTTGGGGCCAGCATCTTTTTCAGAATTGTTCATCCTCAAAGCTATGACATTGCTTCAGGCTTCTCTCAAGTTTCCAGACATTTTAATTGCAGAGTTTGAGAGACAGGTAGAAAAAAAGGCAGGCACACCCTTTTCCAGTTGGATACACGTAGCTTTTTCTCTCCATTTCCAGAGAAGACCGGCTCCCGAAAGGGCTGCTTGCAGTATCTATAGGCTCTCAATCAAAAATATTACAGCAACAACTAATTATGGTCCCATCATTCCCTTGGCTCCTTTCCTTTAGTGGCACGTTTGGCTGCTCTAGAATTACAGCAGAACTGCTCAGCAAGAGTGTAACAAGCAATCCCCATCAATCTCCTGTGGATTCATTAGGATGGAGGATTAGTGGCTGCAGAATAATAAACTAAGTTCAAAACACAGAACAATTCTTAAACAACAGGACAAATCTTTCCATTTATAAAACCAGCAACTCGTCCATTTGTCATGAAATCCTGTCCTGGGATGGGGCAGGAAGGGTGGAAGTAGGCAAGGAGTGTGCCCAGAAACTGCCCCCGCTGACTATGGTTGTCACAAGTTTGAAGAATCTTGGTTGTATTGGGTAGAGGATGCTGGAGGGGAAATGTGGGCAGCAAGAAATGAGATGTTACAGCTCTACAACCTCCTAACTCAACTACCCCAAGGGACGTTCCTAGAAAAAAAGTCATGTCACAGGAATGTTGAATTGCTAGTAGTGATAATCTTATTATTTTTATATTATTGCTATTAGTTATTTTTATGTGAATAATTATATATTTTTGAGACCTTCTCTTCTTCCAGTCTGGCTACTCATGGGCCTAATTTACTGATAATTAGCATATGATATTTTTTCCATATTGATGTCAGACTAGCAAGAAAATTCTAAGAGCTTTAACTCTGTTGAAACATAGAACTCCTGAACTTGAGTGATCCACAAACTTCAGATACCTCAACTTCAGGGACACATACCACAATGTCCATCAATGAAATTATCCATAACAATAGCATTTTTACAAAAGCAGTATGGTGTAGTGGATAGAAAGCTGGCTTTGGCGTCAGGAGGACCTAGATTCAAGCTGTGTCTTTCACACACATAAATTATGAGGCTCGGGGTAAGCTACTTGCCCTCTCAGTGTCCAGACAATTTTCAATTGCCATAAATTGCAGAAGGCATGTCAGTTAAATTTATATAGGGCTTCAAAGCAGTAGACAATCTACATTGGTAGAACGAGTCTCCTGACTTGAGAATTCTCAATGTTAATAAAATTAGTTATGATTTTTAAAATCACATAGCATGTTAATATATGTAAAGTTCCTTATTCATCTTTTTTATTCTACTGTTATGGAAATTCTTATCTTATTTCACAAATTCAAAATTAGATGTGAAAATATATTTACAAAGCTCTTTCCATTCATAATTTCGTTGAATCTCTCCTTTCTTTACAAACTATGCTCCCGAACCAAAAAAAGGTATCAGACCAGTAGAATTACAGACAATTTTACAGTTTCTTTTCCAGAGGTGGTTCAACTAAATTTATGGTTTTTCCATCAAGCTACATACCCACAAAGAGATGTACATTCACACACTCTCAAAAGCTCATAAATATGCACCAAAGCTATTACACATCTTTGGAGCTGGACCCAGAACATCACATCAAAGTAAGGAGACAGACCCAGAGTTAAAATGAACTAGCCCCCCAAAAATCCTTAAGATTTGAGTGAATTTTTAAAATCATGTTCTTCACCTAACATCCTATATCTTTATAGGTCAAAATGGGTTCATGATTTAGACATAAGGGTGATACTATAAGCAAATTAGGAGAACAAGGAGAAGGAAGGAATTTATGGGTGAAGAAGAACTAGAGAATATTATGAAATGCAAAATGGATAATTTTGGTTATATTAAATTAAAAGATTTTTGTACAAACAAAATCAATGCAGCCAAGATTAACAGGGAAGCAGAAAACTGGGAAACTTTTTTTTTTAAATCCAGGGGCCATGATAAAGACTTCATTTCTAAAACATATAGAAATTTAAAGAATATAAGCCATTCTCCAATTGATAAATGGTCAAAGCATATGAACAATTTTTAGTCAAATTAAAACACTTCTAGTCACATAAGCATGCTCTAAATCACTATTGATTAGGGAAAACGCAAATTAAGACAACTGTGAGATACCACATGCACCTCTCAGATTGGCTAAAATGACAAGAAAAGATAATGATAAATGTTGGAGGGGATGTGGGAAAACTGGAACACATACATTGTTGGTAGAATGGTGAACTGAGCCAACCATTCTGGAGAGCAATTTAAAACTATTCCCAAAGGGCTATAAAACTGTGCATACGTTTTGACCCAGCAGTGTCTATACTGGGCCTGTATCCCAAGAGATCATAAAGGAGGGAAAGGGACTCCCATGTGCAAAAATGTTTGTGGCAGCCCTTTTTGTACTGGCAAAGAACTGGAAACTGAATGAAGCCCATAAGTTGGAGAATGGTTGAATAAGTTATGGTACATGAATGTTATGAAATATTATTGTTCTTTAAGAAACGATCAGCAGCATTATTTTAGAGAAGCCTGGAGAGACATGAATTGATACTAAGAGAATATTGTAATCAGCAACAAAATAATTTGATGATCAACTCTGATGGATGTGGCTCTATTCAACAATGAAGTGATCCAGGCTAGTTCCAATAGACTTGTGATAGAGCCATCTGTGTCTAGAAGGAGGACTACACGGATTGAATGTTTTTCACAACATAGTATTTTCACTTTTTTTGTTTTTGCTTGCTTTATTCTTTCTCTTTTCCTTTTACTTTTTGATCTGATTTTTCTTGCACAACATGATAAATATTGAAATATGTACAGAATAATTGAATTTGTTTAACATATATTGGACTACTTGCTGTCCAGGAGAGGGGGTGGAGGAAAGGAGGGAGGAAAAACTTGAAACACAAGGTTTTACAGGGGTGAATGTTGAAAACTATTTTTGCATGTATTTTAAAAATAAAAATCTATTATTAAAAAATTAAAATAGGAGCTGCTAGGTGGCACAGTAGTTATAACACCAACCCTAAAGTCAGGAAGACCTGAGTTTAAATCTGGTCTCAGACACTTAACAATTCCTAGCTGTGTGACCCTGGGCAAGTCACTTAATCCCAATTGCCTCAGCAAAAAAATAAAAATAAATTTAAAAAACATAAAAATAAAAATAAAACTATCCTCAAGAAAAAAAATAAAATAAAATCATGCTCTGCTCTTATTCAAGGTTCTTCACTAACCAAAACTTGGATCCCACTGCCAATGCTTAACTACCAATGTGGCCATGGACAAGTCATTTCAACTCTGTAAACCTCAGTACTCCTTTCTATAAAACTGGGTTAATAATATCTATAAATTCTCATCTCACAGAATTGTTGTGAGCATTGAGCAAGATAATGTATGGAAATGTAATGTTTTTTACAAAATGTAATGTTCAATATAAATGTCAACTATCATCATTACTAACATTTTTATGATCTCTATCAATATATCTTCTGTAGTACTGAAATATTAATCTTCACAAAAGACCCAACCTAATGTAAACTCTGCCCAAAAACTTTATTAGAGTCACAGAACTATCAAAGTAACCTTAGGAATCATCTTGTCCAATTACCATATGATACATTTTAGGAAAACCTGCCAAAAGATATCAGGGGACTTTCCTGAGGTCACATAGTAAATTAATAACAGGGATAGAAGTAAAGATTAAGCAATAAAACTTTAGTTCTGATGCTCTGTGCACTATATCCTTGGTTTTCCTATTATATGAAGTTCTTTCATTCAAGAAGTATTAACACTTACATTGAACAAAGTACAGTTTTATATCCTGAGTGTTACTTCTCCATACTAGTACTAGTTCCATCAGCCAAATAATTAAGATGCCATCTAGACAATTACCAATGATATGAAGCTGAGCAAGATACTTAGCTTTGCTAGACTTCATATTCCTGGTTGGTAAGATGAGGGGATTAGAATTAATGACCTCTGAGAATCCTTTCAGCCTATGATTCCTAAGATCTAATTTTCTTAATGCTTAAATGCTTTGAATGAAGTTTTATGCTTCACAATTTGGAGGTTTAGTGAATAAAGTTCTGGGCCTGGAGCCAGGAAGATATGAATTCAAATTCTGACTCATATACTTCATATCTATTTGACCCTGAGCCAATAACTCAACATTTTTGTGATGTACTTGCTCATATATAAAAAAGAGAATCATCCTCAATTACCTCCAAGATCCCTGCAGGCTCTAAATCCAAGTTTCAATGAGTTTTTTTTTTTTAATGTATGACACTGATGAATCAAACATTGTGTCTTTCCCCATCACAGTTTTACTATATCTTGGATCAGCATAAGAAATTAAATAGGAATTTTGGGGAGGAGAGTTTTGCAAAAGCTATAAACAAGTGAAGGCTAGCAAAGGACATAGAAAAAATTAGAAAATCAGAAATGCATAAAATATGTATAGTACTATATGAAATCAACCCAAATTTTACAATAAGGTACTATAAATACTCCATAAAAGAAAAATACCCAATCCCTTTCTCTGAAATGAAGGGAGAACCAAAAGTTTTGATTTGTATTTTCCATATCTCAAGGGTTCCATACTCTAATCCCTACCATGTGGAAGGAATAAGTGCATCCTTTATATATCCTACATTTTTCTAGCAGGCTCTCCACAGAGGAAATAATCAATAAAAGTTTGCTAAGTTGTATAAAAAGAAATGAGTAAGTAAAAGAATGGATGAATGAATGAATCTTCATATCAGTTTTTCTAGATTTTTTTTTTAATTTCCTAATACCTTGTCAGGAGCTACATCAATATCTCTCTGATGAGGCAAACCTATCCTGCCAATAATTTTTCATTCTGCTGAAGACTAGATAGAGCATCTGACTTTAGAAGCTACAACTCTGGCTAACTTTTAGAGAACACATTGTTCTTTCAGGGAGCATCCCCTGGGCTCCTGGACATCAGATTGGCCAAACGTAAACAGTGCTATTATCTAGATTCATATTTCTTATCTTTATATGGTAGTTTCTATGTATAAAAATATAAAACATATAATTGGTTTTTAATGAATGTTCTTTGATATTAGAAGTACTGATATTGAATTAAGTGTAATATCTTGAAAACAGTGACTGCAAAAAGGAGATGCATATCCTGAAAAGACCTGGAGGCTAGGAAGAAGAAGAAGAAGAAGAAGAAGAAGAAGAAGAAGAAGAAGAAGAAGAAGAAGAAGAAGAGGAGGAGGAGGAGGAGGAGGAGGAGGAGGAGGAGGAGGAGGAGGAGGAGGAGGAGGAGGAGGAGGAGGAGGAGGAGGAGGAGGAGGAGGAGGAGGAGGAGGAGGAGGAGGAGGAGGAGGAGGAGGAGGAGGAGGAGGAGGAGGAGGGAAGAGTTTCTTTTTTGAAATAACAGTTATTTTATCAACAAGCAAACAGATACCACACATATACATACCATTCTCAGACAGATGGGTGCCTACAAAACACAAAATATGCTCCAAAATTGAAAGCTAAATTAAAGTCCCATGTCACCTGCTGGAATTTTGTGTAGTCATTGGGGTTTTTCCCCTATATACACTTTCAGAGGTGTACAGGAGCTCAAGCGCATCTCTGACCTGATTTCAATCGAAAACAGAAAGGAAGTGAAAACAGTTTTATAATCTAGTCATATATTTTACCATCAGACCAAGAGACTGAAAGGAAATCATGGGAACTCACCCCAGCCTACAGTGGTAGGCAGAGAGTTTAATGCAGAAAGAAAGGAATGAGAATGGGAGAGTAGACGTTTGCTTTTTTCCCCCAGTAATATTCGTCATATCCTTCACAGAATTTCTCTCATCAATAATCTTCTCTCTTCTCCTTAGTTTAGACACTACACCTCACCTGGACTGTTGCAATAGTCTCCTAATCAATCTCCTTGCCCTCGGCTCCAAACTATCCTTCACACAGCTCTTAAATTGATATTCTTAAAAGGACAGGTCTGATTATGTCACTTCCCTGCTCAAAAAGTGGCTTCCTCTGGCTTCCAGGATAAAATATAAACACCTTAACCTACACTGGGGTTGAGTGGATAGACAGCTGGAAATGAAATCAAGATGTTTTTGCTTTATGTTCCTTATCTAGGAGATGGAGATAATAACTATTTCTCAGTGTTGTTATAAGAAAAAAAAAAAGGGACATGTTTGTAAATTCCTCAAAAACTTTAACTACTATATGCATGTTTTTTGTTCAGTCATCTCAATACTGTCCAATTCTTTGTGACCCCATTTGAGGTTTTCATGGTGGAGATACTGGAGTGGTTTGCCATTTCCTTCTCCAGCTCATTTTACAGATGAGGAAATTGAGGCAAATAGTGTGAAGTAACTTGCTCAGGACAGATTTGAGTTCACAAAGGTGAGTTCCTGATTCCATGCTCAGCACTTTGTGCACTCTGGTATCAACTAGCTTCATATATATATAAATGCTAGATATTATTGTTATTATTAATTCTACTAGTCCTCTTCACATTCTGACTCGTTCCCAAATTTATCACACACTATTTTCCACCACACACTATAGCTCAGCTAAAATTTTCTAATTACTCTTTGTGCAAAAGCACAGAAATACTTTGTATATATTGTGCATTTACTTACTTTACTTAGGAGACCTGTGAGGGGAAGAAAATAAAAGGAAAAAAAAAGGAATCCAAAGAATATGCTTCCTTTATTTCCTGCTTAATTCAAGTCCTATTTCAGGGCAAGTAAAAAACCACCTTCTGTGTTATAGCTAAGCATTCCCAAATTCTTCTATCTTTTCTATCAGGACATGTTACTAATTTTAATCATTTTTATTGGCCTAATTTGGATCAACTCAATTTTTTAAAAAGAGTTTTAAGCTAGCTAGGTGGTAAGAGTACTGGACCTAATATGCTAATATACTTGCTCTCACACTATGTAATGCTAGCAAGTCACTTTACCTGACTGAGTCACTGTTCAGCTCTAAAATCTGGATAAGAATACTTAAATTCAATGCAACAATTAATGATTAGGTGCCTGGGCTTTTTAAGGCACTTTGCCAGAACTACTTATTTCACAAACTTGTGAGGAAGGCACTTTGCAAAACTGCCTAGCTCTATATAAACTTTACCAATTATCTTTCCATTTTGTTTCATTCTCTTGTATTTTGTTTTATAAATTCAGAAAATAAAATGCCATAGTTCCTATCTTTAACAAATCTTTTACATGATTTAAATATTAATGAGTCAATAAAAATGTGCTTCTTAAAATGCGGTTTGCTTCTCTTCCCTAGGGTTTTTATGTTGAAGTTTAATTTTGTTACAGTTGAGCACCAAGAAGGTATCCTGTCATCAAATCATAGAGTTCAAGGCTGAGAGGTACCTTAGAAATCAACCAATATTACTCCTTTTTCATTTCCCACCATTTATAGATGGGGAAACTTAAATCCAGTGAGGTCAGGTGACTTGCAACTAGTAGCTGGACTGTAGCTAGAACTCAAGCTTTCTGACTCTCATTTCATGAATCAGGATGGGTAGGTTAATTCATTCATTCATTCAATAAAACAAACAAAGAAATAAATATGGTAGCATAGTGATAAGAGTGTTGGACTTTGAGTAAGGAATATCTGCTTTATTAAACAGGAAAGCTATTCCTCAGTTTCTCCATTTATAATAGGAAGGGATTAGATTCAGTGGCCTTTAATGTAGTTCCTCTAGCTCCAAATCTAAAATCTTATATATATAATAAATCTGACCTCCAGAAAAAGTATGTTTCTTGTCCGACCTGCAAGGAAAACAAATCTCCAGTTAAGTGTTTCCACCTTTAGCTTAGACCAAGCATTGAAAATATCAAATCCCAAATCTTTCTTTTAATTAAAAAAAAATTCATGGAAATTAAGGGAGGCCATAATTGCAGTCACTACTAAGTCCTCCTTTCTAACGTCATCATCTGCTGTTTTTTGGTACAAAGGCATGTACACACACATCAACACAACCTCTTTGTACCCTGAACAAATTCCATCCCAATATCCATCTGGATGCTGATTCTACATTGTGGAAAAATGTTTAATTCACTAAGCAGTCTAGGAGCCAGCAAATAGAAAGTGAGAAGACAAGATAAAGGAGGCTTTGATCTCAGTGGGAGTCAGCTCCTCAGGGGGGATCCTTGGATAAGAAAAAGGAAGTCATAAGAACAGGGTCAGGGGGAAGGGAGGGTTGGGGGAAAGGAGAGTGCATTAGGTCCTTTCCAACTCAAATTTCTATTTTGCATTAATTTCTTTTAAATAACACCTTCTATCAGCAAATCTCAGGAGACCAGGGAAAGGAAAAAAAATTATTAAAGCATGAGATTTGGCTATGCATGAGGGGAATCTTATTTCAATGCAGAAATCCAAGGCTAGGGGCTGTCATTGCTATTCATATACTGAAGATTTACTGAGCTCAAACAGGAAAAAGAGGAAGCCATAACATGACTCTTACAACTACCCAATACCATACAGAATGGGAAAATGAGGAACAGAAAAGAAAATCACCCCTAATACCAAGGGGAATAAAAATCATTATAGGTGGTGCTTTACAGTAGCAAGTAAGCACTTATACATATTTAAACAGGATTTGGGACGCTGGTCTGGAGGAGGGAGAACAAGAAAGGTTTAAGTAAAGCAAGTTTTCAAAATGCTGAATACACACAATGAGTGAATGCTTAAAGGGATTGCCCTGTAAGGTCTTACTGGGGTAAAGAGATCGGGGTTCTGAGAAAACCTGAACTGCAAAGGGAAGGTTCTAACTCTTATCTCCCTGTCAAAAAATGAGCCTATACAGAACTACCTACAGAACCGTAGGCCTAAGGAACTGCACTTGGCATCCTCTCTTGATTTTGATCAGGGGCGAAGAGATAAAGGGAGGGAGGTACTGAAGAACATATCTTTCAGAGGAAAATGCATGACTACCTATGCTCCTCTAGGCACTAGAGATTGAGGGGTAGCTTGGAGAGCCTTTGGAGGTACATATTCTGGGCTCAGGATTTTGTACCTCTTCCATTTCTGCTTTCTTTATATTATAAATGGCTTTTGATAGAAAACTCTTAAGAATTATTTTTCTAAATTTCTAAGTCCATTGCCATATGTGACATTTATTTGTTGGATGACCTTAGGGGCATGGTAGGTGAGAGAGAGAGAGAGAGAGAGAGAGAGAGAGAGAGAGAGAGAGAGAGAGAGAGAGAGATGAGAGAGAGGAGAGAGAGAAGGAGGAAGAGGAAAAAGAGGAAGAGCACTTCCAAAACATATTATCTCATTTGAGCCTCAATACCTCAAAGCCAAGCTGTTATGCAGGTATTATTATACTCATTTTACAAGTGAAGAAAATAAGACTCAGAAAGGAGTCACGTGATTATAAAAATAAAAATTACAAATAGAAGAAGAAAGATTAGAAGTCAGGTTTTCCTGACTCCAAGCCCAGCATATTCACCATGCCAAAGGCTCTTAACCTGGCATCCATGAACTTGTGTTCAAAAAAACTTGATAACAGTATTTCAATATTATTCATTTTCTTTGTCATCTTACATGTTTAATTTAATTGATAATATTATTTTAGCAAACAGGTCCATAGATTTCCCCAAACTGCCCAAGGGGACAAAAGAAAGGTGATAAACACCTGCATTATATTATCTATGATGCCTTATATGTTAAGAGGGAGGAAAAGGATGAGAAAGGAAAAGGAGGAAAACTCTAGGAGAAAGAGAAGAAAGAAAAGGTTAAAGGAACGAAAGAAATGAGAGAATAACAGAATGAAACATAAAAAGAGCGATAGAAAAAGGGGAAAAGTTAGAAATGAAATCTTAATGCAATAATTCAATCATTTCCTGGAAAGAAGTTTGTAATGAAGAGCTAGTTAAAAGATGTGTGGTTTCTAGCTGTTGTTAGTTTGTTTCTTTTTAAATAAAGATAGTTACTTATTCTAGTTGACATCCCTGAGTTCAGTTTGGGGTTAAAATGCTTATAAATATACCCGGAAGGCATATGCACTAGGTCTGTAGACTTTCACTTAGATATTAGATAAATAATTATGTCAGGAATCTGGGCTATCAGGATGCTGGAGACTGGAATCATTTGGGGGTGTTGTGTGATGATAAATCATTTTGCAACATATTGCCCAGACTGTCTGTTCTTGTGTCTTTCTATAGTTCTCATAACATAAATAGTTCCTAGACAGATGACTTAAGGTTCTTCCTGTTAGTTGGACAGAAAAAGAAAAAGATAGAGAGAGCTGATTGTGTGTGTGTGTGTGTGTGTGTGTGTGTGTGCTTTATGCATTCACTGTTTGCAAGGGCTTGACCTAGCATGAGCAAATGGTGTTGAACTAGCTCAGGCTCAGCAAAGCAATCCATTTATTATAATTCTAGCAAGAAGAGGTACAGTAAATCAAAGAGACAAGCTGACTGCAAACAAATTACACAGAGAGATAGAGGAGGGAGGAAAGGAGAGCAGAGAATGGTAGCCATTTGGGGAGAGAAGGAGTAAAAAAAAAAGAAGAAGAGGAAGAAAGGAAGAGAATGAGAAATGTCAAGATGTAGTGAGTCAGGGGGAGGTAAAATGGAGGCTAATTTATACATCAAGGGGAAAGGGAAACAAAAGCCTGCCACAGAAAAGGTGATCTGGAAAATAAATTAGGCAGACCAGCAGCTCTTGACTTTGCAAGAGCCAACCTAGAAGGGACCAAAAAATAGAAATAGGTAGTTGGGGAGACAAGTTCCTCACCTGCCTTTTGTTCCCCCAATTTAAAGTAACTGGAAAGTAATTCAACCAGATTTTTTTTCCTGTGCAAATATTTACAGAAAACACATTCTTATTGCCCAGGCCACAGTTAGGACTTTGATTTTTAAGTCAGAGGAATTGGGTTCTAATTGGATTTGCCCCACTTACTATCTGTGTGACCTTCTCTGTAAGCCTCATGTTCTTCACTTGTAAAATGAAGGCACTGGACTAGACAAAGTCTCCGACAATTATCTATGAGTCCCTTCCAGCTCCAAATCCTATCTTCCTCCTTCCTTGTTCTTTATTTCCTTTTCCTTCCCCAGGACAACCCTCTGCAACATGCACAGGAACTGCGGATTGGGACCAAGGTCAGGGAAAATGTGTTTTTGGCATCCCAGGCTGGAGCTCGATGCATTTTCCCATGGAGTGAGTAGATGACAAATGGTAGTTACATGTAATTGAAATAGTACTATCGATATTTCACATGTATTAAGGCTCCAATAGGCTTCAAAGAAGCCTAATTTTCCTCCCTCCCAAAAACAAACAAACAAACAAACAAACATATCTAGAGGGAAAGGGTTCCAAGTTCCAAATAATCAAATTGCAAAACAACTTTTAGAAAACAAGCCATAAGTGGTGGTAGGAACCGTAGCGATCACTGGCTTTAATTGCCTTATTTTACAGAAGAAGCTAAGGTCTTGTAACAAAGCCGTGGCAGAAATAGGCTAGAACCCCGGTCTCTTGATTCTCACTATTTTGCAAGCTGGTGATTGATGGTATTGATGATATAAAAATGAATGTGTTTGGACAATGAGTAATAGAGCCAATTTCTACAAAATCTAATTTACAAGGGAAAATATCTTTTTTGAAAAGAAGCAATAGAATAACCATCTTCCCTATGGATATTTCAAAATAGGATACATCTTTTCTTGTCTAGGATACAGTGTTAGCAGGACCCTCTGAAGAGTTCAAGTGACTGCCATCACTCAGAGATCACTATTTTCTTTGAGAGTAATGCTGCTCAGATGGTGGCAGGAGTATCCTGTTAAAACTATTTTAATAGTTTGAATATAATAGTTTGAATAAAATAGTTTAAATATAAAACTATTTAGTAGGGGAAAAGCAGAAGGCCAAATTAGACTCATGATAAAGGTATAATGAAAAGAAGAAAAAATATAAATATATATGAATATATATACATATATACTGTGGGGGTTTTTTGGTCTTAAGTACTACATTACCAATATAAACTAAGATATTGTCCTCTGACAGGGACTTACAGTTTAATAGAGGAAGGCAACACATATAGGGAGGCTAAAATTGAGAGATGGATGGGTAAAAAAAGGTACAGTGGAGATGGAACAAGACCGAGTAAAAAGTTCTCTAATCAGAGCCAATCCTGGAGGAAGGAAATAAAATTCTTGTGGCAAAAGGATGAGGGAATGGAAAGAACAGGAGGCATAGTTTGAAGATGATGAGAAAGTGGTGTGAGCCAACAACCACCTAAGATAAAGGGAAAACAGAGCCTTTGTCCCAAAGGTGAGCTAAAAATGCATATATTTCCACAGGAAATCAAGCTTGGAAGTTTTTTGAACTCTGTAGAGCTTAGCCCTTCTTTATTATTTCAGTATTTTTTTAGAATTTATTTAATTTTAAATTTATAGTATAATAAAACAATCATTTCCGTAACATGGTATAATCTTTAAAAATATGATTGCACGTGAAATTGCAAATCTATTGTTTACAACTTGCTATTCCTTTAAATATATAATGAGATTTTCATGTAATTTTTCCCCTTTTTTCCCTCTCCATCTCACCCTAGATATAGGCTACCACTGGGCACTACTACGTGTCTCTCTCTCTCTCTCTCTCTCTCTCTCTCTCTCTCTCTCTTTATATATATATATATATACATACACACATACATATATATATATATATGTATGTGTGTATGTATATATACATATATATATACACACATATAAAATATATATGAAAACATATTTACATATATTATATATATGAAAACACACATAGTTCTGTCCAATGGTAGCCCATCTCTATCTATATATACATATATGTGTGTGTGTATATATATATATATATATATATATATATATATATATATATATATATATGTGGGGGTGGAGTTATGTGTATGTGTATAAAATCATTCTATATATACTTCTGTTTACTAGTATTTCCTCTGGGTACTGATAGGGTCTTTCCTCATATGTCTTTTTTTAATTAATTTTATTATTCCAGTACTGAATTCTTCAGCCTCACCCTCACTCCTTCTTCCTCTGGTCCTAATGCTTTTCTGGACATTGATTTGTATTTCAGCCCCTCAATTCAGCAGCTGGTATCCTCAACAATTAATTCTAATTCTTTGTAACTAATCATTTAATCATCTTTGTGACAAGTTGTGTCCCATTCTGGGCAGGAAACTTGTGGTCCTTCATTTTCTATTTCTAAGCCCATATCATGGAAGGTTCTTAGCCCCAGGCCTTGGCAGATTCAAGAACCAGGCACATTTATGACTTACCTAAAGAAATCAGTAATCAAATTGCTGTGAAATCGGCTCTCCCTGAAAAGTTACAAGGAGATCTTTAAAGATTAAGATTAGATAGGGTGGTAGTAAAAATTCCCTTCTCCCCCAATTCAAGAAACATATTCAGAGGACTTGGCTAGCTATTGAACAAAGATGTTTAATATACAAAGAATGTTAAAGAGGCAAAGTGTAAGGTTGAGAAGATTTTCTTAAGAGATGAGTAATAAACAAAGGTGGATGTCTGCTTGAGCTGTAGTGTCAGAAAGGGAAGAATAAATTACCTTTCAACAATCTTCCAGGAATGATGATTCTACATTACACAAGACACTTTTAAACTGGAATTATCAAATGTAGTAAGACTATAGTAGAATAGACAGGTCACTAATTCTGATGTCAAATAACTTAGGTTCAAATCCTGCCACTGAGACTTGGGTAAATAATTTATTCTTCTTGGGTCTAAGTTTCCTCATCTGTAAAGTTAGGGAGGGTATACCAGATAACTTCTGAGATCCCTTTTACCTTTAAATCTATGATCTCATTATGTTAAGAGGATCAGAGAATCTGGAAATAAGACCATAGATATTTAAAATAGATTTATTCATTGATATTTATTCTAAAGGCCATATGACAAATTTTAAAATGACTCCATCTTCACCCCCTATCCCCAATGGCTTGAGCTTCCTGAAAAATTCTTGCATTATGTATGACATAGAACTTCACACGTCAACAGCACATAGATATAAAAACTTTCCTTTTGTTCTTCCCTACCTTCTTCTTCTTCTTCTTTTTTTTTTTTTAAATTTAATAGCTGTTAGGATTCTTGCAGGTGTTATAGGCCAGAATTTGAGACAAGGTAATGTGTTTAGTTCACACCTTTAAAGGAGCTCTCTCACTGGTTCTGTAAGGAGTTCCCACAAGCCCATGGAGTTCCCACAAGCTCATTCTCTGGGAGGATAAAAGGAGCCAACATTGAGTGGGGAAGTCAGTCTGGAATGAGTCGAGAAGAGAACTTCCCGGGAGAACTTCAGGGAAGCTAGAGGAGATTCAGAGCTAGGATTCAGTGGATTTGCAAGTCCAGCAGATTCACAAGTCTAAAGGAAAAGCCTGCTCATGGACTTCTGGGAGATTCACAGCTAGGATTGACTTCTGGGAAACCTACAATCCCACACTCTCGGAGGAGGAGTCTGATTCCCACACTCTAGGAGATTCGGAGTCAAGATCTACCTTCGTGCTGACTGGAAGCTTTGAATTCAGAAGGAGCTAGAGACTGAAGCTGTCTGAAGACATTCTGACAGGAAAAGATTCAAGACTTTGAAGAACACAATATAGGATCTGGACTTTAACTCCTGGCTGCATTTTGGGGATTACTGGTACTGGAACTAAAACTAAGGCTGCCTCTCCAGAAGCTCCCCAAGAGATCTCTTCCCAAAGAACGATTACAATCTAGAGACAACAGAACTTTATATTTTGGCGCCCAACATGGGGCAAGGACTTTTGTTTATCCTGACTCTGGCTGATTCTGAGCACTTCAGGGAGCTAGTCCTGACATTATAAATAATCCAGTAGACAGAGCTTGTCAATTCCTTTTGTGTGCAAAGACACTAAACATAGTGCCATATTTTCTTGTGGCTATATTTCAAATGGTTGTACTTCAAGGAAATTTTTCTTCCCTATCTACCAAAAGATTTTAATGAGTTTCTTGGTTAACAAGAGCTATTCTGTAGAGAAGAAACCACATTTAAAGGGAAATGCTACAAAGACCAATCACAATTAAAAAGGATAGTGAGGAAACATAAAGGACTATGCTACTCAATTCCAGATTGATAGAGAGGTGATGGACTTGGAGTATAGCAGATTGAAGGCAGGTTTTTGTTTGTTTTATAATGAGCATAACAAATTTAGGACTTTGTTTTGCTTGACCATTCATGTTTATAATTATTGTTTTGTTTTGCTTTTCTTGCTTTCTTAGAGGGTGAGACGAAGTTGAAAGAATGGTAGGACAGAAAGAATGTAAATCTGAAAAAAAATAAAAATTGGGGGTGGAAAAGGAAGGAAAAGGTTTGGAAAAACCATCAGTAATGATAACAAGTCTGCCCCTAGAGAGGCACAGATATTAACTAAAAATGATTTTAAAAACTAAATTAGAAATTTTGCTATAATAGACCTAACTTCTTATTACACTTCCCTTAGTGGACTGTAGGACTCAGATAATAATAGAAATCAGACTTGATAGACCTCCAGAAATTGGAAAAATATTTTTCAGTTGAAAAATATTACTTGTCCCATTTTAAATTGGTGTTTCAATTATTGTTTAATGATAATCCTTGATATTTATATTGTTCCTTCCTTCTAAGGAACAATAAATGCTTTATTGATATGATCTCATTAATCTTCAACATTTTTCTTTATTAAATTACAAAATGGCATGTCACACAGAGTTAAAAACAACAGCCAAAAAAGAAAAAAAAAGTCAGTTTCTTTTATCATCACCACTGTCCAAACAAATAATTTTAATTATCTCAACTTATAATTAATTATTCAGGCATCCCTTTTGTACTTTCAGAATCAATAAATATAAATAAGTGGAGATAATCTAGGGCCCTTTTCTTCTAGCTAGTCCTTTTCCTTATCTATTGTTCTAAGGCTTGAGATTTCATTTTCCTCTGATGAGCTCCTGATTTCCTCCGACATGAATTCTACCATCTGTATAGGTGGATCATTTTTTATTTTTAAATACTGTATGTAACAGACCCTTACCTGTGGCATAAACTGTGATGTTTCTTCCAGGGAAATCTTTCTTGACTGTTCCATATCATTATTTTTCTGATTTTTCAAGTGTATCACTAGAATCTTTTAAATTACTTAAATAACTGAAATGCTAAAACAGCATTTCTACTTTCTTTTGAACATCTTGTGGTGGATAATAACCTACCAGAAGCTCAAGAAACAGAAAGAGCCTACCTCTCCAACTATATTGTCTTTTCCCTTACAAATAACTTTACATGCTGAGTCATCCTCATCTCCCAGAGAACTTCATATATATTTAAAAAGAAAAAAAAATCTTACTTGCTCTTTAACCAATGATCCAAAACCCCATGGGGTCTGTCTTGTGCACAAATTTAGCCCTTAAGATATCTTTGCCCATTTCTCTGTCAATGCTTATTATTTAAATATTCTCTTTCCATCTCTTTGGTGACATCTACTGCTGCTCATTCCTCATCATTTAAAAAAATCTCCCTCCATCTAATTATTTTTCTCTTCATCATTTTTTCAATTATTAAACATCTTTGTTCACTTGCTAGTCAAGTCTTCCTTTCCCATTTGGATATTTTTCTTGTTCTTCTAAGTTAAAAGAGAGACACACACACACAGAGAAATAATCTACATCTTTAAAAGTATATTCCTCACAAAAACCCTGAATTGAATAGTAAAAACATCACTGTGAATCCTCCCCCCCACCCATTTTACAGATGAGGAAACTGAATTTTAGGGAGATGAAATGATTATTCTTTGTTCTCAAACTATAGGATATGTAGGATTAGAATTCAGGTCATGTGACCTCAAATATAGTACCTTTTCCACCATACCCTCTCTACCTTCACTATCTCTCCCTATCTAAAAAAAAATAATTTGAAAATTTTCAAAAGCAAGAGCAATCATCTTATATCACACTTTCCATAACTTCACAAGTACAGAATAGATGTTATACAATACAAATATACACTCAGACACACACACACACACACACACACACACACACAGTAGTAAAGGCTTAATAACAATGATGTGAGACATCTCTCCAGTGGGGGAGGGATAAGTAAAAATGAGCAAAACTAAATGAATAAATCTAAAGTTTATTTTTTCTTCATCTATGCAAGAAATTCAATATTCTAAATAATTGTTACTACTCTCCATTTTTGTTTTCAAGTTATGATTTCATTTCCTTTAAGCATTATTCATAATTTCTATGTGTTCAACAAATAATTGATGATTAATTGATTCAGAGTATAGGTCTATGTGGTTAAATAATTCAGTGATAAGATAACTAGGTCCTTTAGTACTGAAGGAACACCAAGAAATCTGATTTCAACAATCCAATGGACATGTGCTTGTGTATCTACTTATATACTCTCTAAAATTACAAAGAAATTCTTTGTCAAATCGAATGGCCTTTTCTCAGTCCTCACCTTCCTTGACTTCGCTGAAGTCTTTGACACTATTGACCACTCTCTTCTTCTTGATACCCTCTTTTCTCTCAATTTTCAGGACACTGCTCTCTCCTGGTTCTCCTCCTCCCTATCTGACTGCTCCTTCTGTGTCTCCTTTGTTCATCATCCAGGTCACATATGCAAAAGGTGGATTTCCCTATATAGACCTGGT
The DNA here is from genome assembly GCF_048593235.1 of Sminthopsis crassicaudata. Taxonomy (NCBI): domain Eukaryota; kingdom Metazoa; phylum Chordata; class Mammalia; order Dasyuromorphia; family Dasyuridae; genus Sminthopsis; species Sminthopsis crassicaudata. Next base: position 340,188,321 of record NC_133619.1, on the reverse strand, counting down.
CCCTATTCTCTCCCCTTTTTACTACTTCTTTTGTTGGTCTCATTAACTCCCCTGGATTCAAATGTGATCTGTATGCTGATTACCTTCAAATCCATTTGTCTAACTAACCCTAAACTCCCTGCTAACTTCCAATGTCATGTCTCAAACTGCTTGTTAGACATTACAAATTTAATATCAAATAGCCCATTTAAAGCTCAACATGTTAAAAACTAACCTCATTAGTTTTTCTTTCAAATTCTCCCCTTTTTTAAACTTCCCTTTACTGTTGAGGATACCCCCATTTGTCCCATCACCTAGGTTAATAAGCTAGATTTCATCCTTGCTTCTTTAATCTTTCTCATTCCCACCCATATCCAATGTGTTGCCAAAGCCTGTCAATTTTACCCTTATAACTCTCAGATTTCTTCTCTTCTCACAGTTAGTCACTACCCTGGTGACTTTCCTCATCACCTCCTGTCTAGATTTTTGTAAAACCCTGCTAATAGGTGTATGTCCTCCATTTTATTCTTCAGGCATCAAAAAGATCTTCCAAAACTGAGTGAATGCCCATCCAGTTGTGGAATGGCTGAATAAGGTATGATATATGAATGTAAATGTTACTGTTCTACAAAAAACGATGAGCAGAGTGATTTCAGAAAAGTCTTAGAAAACTTACTGAATAAAGTGGCCAGAACCAAGAGATCATTGTACACAATAACAGCAAGATTATGTGATGATCAATTGTGATGTTCTTGACTCTTTTTAAAGGCAATTCCAATAGACTTGGGATAGAAAATGTCATCCACATCTGAGAGAGAAATAAGGAGACTAAATGTAGATTAAGAGTCTATTTTCACCTTTTTTATTTTTTGTTTGCTTTTTCTTTCTTGTGTTTTTCCCCCTTTTAGTCTGATTTTTCTTACACAATATGAGAAACATGGAAATATGCTTAAAAGAATTGTGCATGTTTAATCTATATGGGATTGCTTGTTTTCTTGGAGAGAGTGATAAGGAAAGGAGGATGAAAAATATGGAACACAAAATCTTACAAAAATGAATGTTGGAAATTATCTTTACATGTATTTTGGAAAATGATAATTTTAGGAAAAAATAATGATCTTTTAAAGGTGCCAGTCTGACTGTGTAACTGATTATGACTGACTATGTAACCTTCTTACTTATTAGACTCCAGCTTCCTTTCATCTTCATCAACATGTGTGTGTCAATATGAATATTTCTGAGTCACAGCCTGCAAGTTGTTGATGTTCTTTTCTTTCTTTCTTTTTTGATGTTGTATTTAAGCCTCAGTGCAGAGTGTGGAGATGGTTTTGAATCCAAACTAATTTTAAAAACAACTATTTTCTAATAAGAACAGATCATGTTGTGATCAAATGAACCTCTGTATTCCCAGGAGGGAATTTCTGGGTAGATGTGGCAATGAATGTGGCAGTTCCAAGGGGGTTAAAAGAAAAACTGAATTCATTTATTTATAGTAGACACACCAAAAATGAAAAAAAAGGATCTTTTATGGCTTAATGAAAAAAAATTGAAAATTTGTGATGGCTCATAAACACAAAATTTTTACTTCTATGGAATGAGCAGAAACAGTATATGGTCATGCCATCATGAGCATGTTCAATCTTATCTGATCTTTGAAGTAAAGCAGAGTCAAGCCTGGTTAATAAAAATTCAAGCCACTGCTTTACTCCAATAAATTAACTGATATTTGGACTTCTATTCTGAGATTGTTTTAAGATTTTAAAAGCAAGCAAGGAACCCCAATAAAAGGGTTTCAATCCTAAAATCATAGATTTAGAATGGAAAGGGATTTGAAATGTCACTGAGTTCTACCCTCTTTTTTTTTAACTGAGGAGTTAAATGAAATTTAAAGAGGTTAAGTTATTTTCACATATCTAGTAAGTCTAATAATCCCAGTGTTCCTGAATCCAGAAAACATTGCTTCTCTGTATTAGTAGAGAGATATTCAAGCATAAAGGGTGAATGTCCCAAATATTGGGATGTAAAAAATCTTTCAGAAACTAGACACTCTCATCTTTCCAATTGCAGTGACAAGGAGAGAGGAATTAAATATAGTCATCTCTTAAGAGCAGCTGGATATTATAATAGATAAACTTCAAGGAATTGTGTCTCCAAGATTAAAATTTGAATCTCCTATCTTAGACACTTACTGGATGTGTGACAATGGGCAAGTCACTTAATTTCTCTTACTCATATTTCTCAGTGGTAAAATGGAAATAATAATAGCACCTATTAGTAGATATAATAATACCCCCTAATAGTAACTATTATTATTTTTACTACTATAACAACAATAATAGCACCTAACTCTATTATTTTTATTATTATATCAGGAGGTATTTGTTATTCAGTTGTTTAACTCATGTTGGACTTTTTGTAACTCCATTTAAGTTTTTCTTGGTAAAAATACTGGAATGGTTTGCCATTTACTTCTCTAGCTCATTTCATAGATTAGAAAACTGAGACAAACAGGGTAAATGATTTGCTCAGGGTCACAGAGAGTTTCTCAGACCAAAGTGAACTTAGGAAGATAAATCCTCCTGACTCCAGGCCTGGGATTCTATCTACAATGCCACTTAGCTGCCCATCAGAAGGTACATGGGGAGACTATATTTTCCCTTAATGTCCCTTCCACCAAGAGTCTATGAAAGAAATAATTATTTCTAATAGAAAACCTTTATCTCTCTGTCTCTCTCTCTGCATCTTTGTTTCTGTCTGTCTGTCTTTCTTTTTCTCTCACTTTCTCTCACACTTTCACTTTCTCTCCCTCTCTCTCTCTCTCTCTCTCTCTCTCTCTCTCTCTCTCTCTCTCTCTCTCTCTCTGACTGTCTCTGTGTGTCTCTCTATAGATGTTTCTGTCTCTATCTCTCTTGCTTCTCTGTCTCTGTGTGTGTGTGTGTGTGTGTGTGTGACTTTCTCTGTCTCTCTCTCTTTCCCTCTCTTCCCCCATCCCACTTCCCTCCCTCTGTCTTTTTAAAGGCAGAGCCTCCAGGAGTCAATGCTTTGTAAGAATTTTGTGTAATAGCCATCTGGACCCTGATGCTTAGTTATTGGGAATTTTTTTTATAGCTTTAATTATTTCCTCCATTCTGTTTTCTTTTTCTAATGAATCATTCTGTTCCTGAGAGAGGAAAAGGAAAGATTTTTGAAAGTTATGACTGTAATTTCAATGGAAGCAGATTTGCAATTTAAAAAATACAACTATTCATTCTATTCTGTAGGTCCATATCTCATTCTCAATGGCTAATGAAGATATTATTTCTCTCTCATATTTTGGTTGTTAATTTCTGACAAGCATTCTTTTTTGTTGTTGTTGGTTATCTGCTCCTCAGTTCATTCCTTCCTTTTCACACTTTATGAAATATTCAGTTCTTCCTGAAAGGATGAGGTTTGATTCAACCCCTAGCTGTGATTAATTGTGTTAGTATTTGGGGATCTAATTTATGTTTATATGATTTCTCTAGTGTTTCCATTTTCTTTTCTAATTAACTAATTTTTCCCATTCTTTTTTTCTGAAATTAGTACTAAATTAGCTTGCCTCTGATTATAGCTTTGGATGCAGCCCAAAGAATATTGTTGGATACCTCCCCATTATCATTACATTCCTTGAATTCTTTGTTTGGTTTTCCCAATAAAGCTTTATTAACCCTCCATTCATGCTTATTTTCATTTGTTGTGTTGTCTTTGATTGGTGATTGTGCCAAATTCTGGTCAGACTTAACAGCAGCTCACATTCTCATTTTCTACTGCAATATGCCAAGTCAGACTCATTTAAAGGAGTAAAAAAAACCCTAAGGATTTAAGGGGGGAGGAGAGGAGAACAGCACCTGTCTTTGTGGGGCAAATTTCCCTACCCCTCCTTTCTTTTTAATTAATAATTCATTCAATGCAGTGGTTTGTACATTTTTTGGTTGGGATGTGATGATACAGCTTCATTGGAGGACATGGGTCAATTAAAATTACCTATGGGAATTGTTTCCCTACTTTAATCAAGGTTTAATCAATCAGTCAATCAATAAGCATTTGTTAAGTGACTCCTATGTGCCAAGTACTGTGCTAAATGTTAGACAATAAGGCTCCTTTAAATTGATAGGACCATGGATTCTGTGATATAAACATAAAATAAGCTAATCAATCAGGCCTCTCAGGGAGATGGGAATTGAGTAGTGTGACATAACCAAGATATGAGTAAGAAGAGATAGATAGGATTTGTCAGGAAGAGTTCAATTCAACATGATCCATTAAGGAACATTTTTTTTTCTTTTTCTTTTTCTTTTTTTTCTTTTTTGTGAGAATCACAAATCTTTTTTTTTCCCCTAGGTTTCACACAGTTAAGTCTGAGGTCAGATTTGAACTCAGGTCCTCCTGATTTCAGAGCTGATACTCTATCCACTGCATCATCTAACTGCCCCAAGAAGCATTTTTTTAAAGCTTTTAATTTTCAAACATATGCATAGATAAGTTTTCAACACTCATCCTTGCAGAACCTTGTGTTCCAATTTTTTTCACCTCCTTTCCCCCCATCCCCTCCTCTACATGGCAAGCAATCCAATATTTATTAAACATGCGCAATTCATCCATACATGTTTCCACAATTATCATGTTGCACAAGAAAAGTCAGATCACAAAGAAAAGAAAGAAAACAAAATGCAAACCAACAACAGCAAAAAAGTACAAATGCTGTGTTGTGTTCCACATTCAGTTCCCTCTCTTTGGGTGTAGTCGGCTCTCTCCATTGGAACTGGTCTGAGTCTCCTCATTGTTGACGAGAGCCATATCCATCAAAATTGATCATCTTAATCTTGTTGCCACATACAATGATCTCCTAGTTCTTCTCATTTCACTGAGCATCATTTCATATAAGTCTCTCCAGGCCTCTATGAAATCTTTCTGCTGATCATTTCATATAGAACAATAATATTCCATAACATTCATATACCTATAACTTATTCAGCCATTCTCCAACTGATGGGCATCCATGAAGTTTCCAGTTTCTTGCCACTACAAAAAGAGTTGCCATAAACACTTTTGCACATGTGGGTCCTTTTACATTTTTCATGATCCCTTTGGGACACAGCCCCTCTGCTGGGTCAAAGGGTATGCACAGTTTGATAGTCCTTTGGGAGCTATTTTTAAAAGCCAACTAATGCTACGTGTTTTTTTTTTTCCTCTTAGATGGGAACAAGAAGGAGGAATGCGCTCAACAAAGAATAAATGTTCATTTCTGACAATTTCTACTCCTTAAGTGAGTTCTTGGGGCACTTCCATATTCCTGACTTTAGGGCATGATATAGAGGCAGGACAGTGCAGTGGGAAAAACACTGACTCAAATGAGAGGAACTACTTTCAAATGACTTCAAATCTCACCTCTGATGTAGGGGTGTCTCTTATTCCCCACTCTGGGCCTTTGTTTCCTTATTTGTAAAAGGAGAGTTGAATTGGATGGCCTTTAAGGTCTCTAATATCATTAATTCTATATTCTGTGAATTTTCCAAGTCTTTGTCACAGGGTTTCCAGAGCTTTCTGGATTTGGAACACTTCTAAATTCAATCCTTAGCACTTTCTCCAGGGGAGAAAAAAACTGCACAAAGGCTTGATGCATTCAAAAAACCTCTTCTAGATGCTGTTCCCTCCTGGTTCCCAGCTGCCAAGGTTGGGGGAGGAGAGGTCTGTTCCCGGAACTAGGCAGAGAATAAAGCCGACATCTAGTCACCCACAGGTTATGTGTGTCAGGCAATCAAAAGAAGAATTGGAGATGAGAAGAACTGTTCTCTTCCTTGTTCACTCTACTAGCAGCTTCCCTCTCAAGCCTAATAAAAGAATAGTGCAGGTCCAGAATAAAACAGAACCTGTTTTGCCAGTCTCTCAGACACTGTAGGCATTTTTTTTCTGTACAGAAGCAATGGTACTTTTATTAAATTGATCCACTACTCAGTGATGAATTCACCATTCAGCTTTTGAGACCTCAGTAACCCTCATCATTCATTCTTCCACAGCACAGCCATGTGTGAAAATCACTCTCCTTACAATTCTCTAAGATAAGTAAGTGGTGGGGAAACTGAGTCTCGGAGATGGGAAATCTGCACGACTACAATATTAACAATGTCTCAAGTGAGAATTGAACCCAAATCACCTCATTCTGTGTCCAGTGCTCCATCCATTAGGTCAGGCTTTCACTTACACACTAATGGGAAATTAATTCATTTTCCTTCAAGGAGAATGAGTACCAAAAACTTTGCCCCTAGATAAAGAAGCCTGGGGTGGAATTGCCTCTCTGTAATCACTGATGCTGGTCAGCTAGGTGGCGCCATAGTGCACAGAGCACCAGGTCTCATCCTCCTGAGTTCAAACTGTGATTAGAAGCAAATTACTTAACTTTTTGCCTCATTTTCCTCATTTATAAGATGATCTGGAGAAGGAAATGGCAAACCGCTCCAGTGTCTTTGCCATTCGCTGTGTTTAGTTGTTTCAGTCGTGTCTAAGTCTTCATGACCAGGGATGAAGGGTAAGAAGTGACTGAAGAAATCCCTAATATTGGGGAGGTGGAATATGATGGATGGAGCTCTTGAGTTTAGAAGTGGACTGGGGGTCCATGCTCAGTCTGGTACCGATATGGTAAACCTTTGGGATTGGGGGCCACCCAAGCTGCCGGAGGAGGGGCAAGCTGGACAAGGTAGAAATTAAGCAGGTGAAAGTTCTATTGCCAGTTGGACAGTGGGATAAAGCTCATCGTACTTCCAAACTAGGGGAAATAGGAAAACTTACTCTCAGAAAAAAAACACACCATAAAATTGGCATGGTGGAACCAGCTTTTTTGTTAGAAAGACCAATCACCAACCCAAGGATATTGCAACCATATCTATCCATTTAACCAAGTTGTTCCTGAAGAGAGGGTGAACAATGAATCAATGGAATGAGTGCCTTCTAGTGTTAAATATGCCTAATGATGCTGTAAGCTCTCCATCTTTTCCACATTGCTCTTCCACAGCTACCAACTTATGCATAATGCAGCTAGCTCCCCACACTAGCATCTGGCTGGTGTGCACTCCGGTCTGGTCATATAGATGAATCTTTGCTGAGGAGTGACAGAGCCCAGCTGGCTGGCATTGTTTTCCCTGGTAATTTGCCCTTAACGATATGTTCTCAAAGTATTTCATGGCATTTCTTAGCTTGGTAAAGAGCTATTGCAGGCGTTAGTAAGTGATGCCTGATTTAGTGGGGAAACATATCTGGGTCACAATTGGAGGTGGATTTCAACTTAATATAAGGGGAAAAACTTCTTAACAGTTAGTACTACGTGAAAATGGAATAGTTTTCTTCTGGGGGTACTTAGGTCTAACCACTACAGATATTCTAATAAAGGGTTGTGATGTCTTATTGGGGCACTTCAAATAAAGTCTGTGATCTATGCTGGTTCAGGGAATCTTAATTGTGTGCCATGGCTTCCTTTGACAGTCTGATGAAGCCTATGGATACTTTCTCATAATATTTTCAAATGTATAAAATGAAATATATAGGATTGCCAAAAAAATGACATTGAAATATGAATATGCAAAATTTAAAACAAGGTCCTGGACCTCCAAGCAAGAACTCCTGAATAAATTATAATATCTAGCAGTTATATAGCACTTTAAGATGTACAGATCCGTTTGCATATGTTATCTTAGTTAATATTCACAATAACTCTGTGAGTTAGGTGCTACATACAAAGGCATATGGCTAAGTATCTGAAGCAAGGTTTGAATATGCCATATAGCTGGATGACTTTGGAAGTCTCTTACAATTCTTCAGTTCATTGAATTTATGATTATGCTCTGATTCCATGTGACCTCAGGGGGTCTTAAAAGATATAGTAACAGACTACAAATTGTAGTGGATATTAATAAACTAGAAAAGTTTCCATTCTGAGCTTATTACCTGAAGACGACAGTAGCTAAATGTAGAAAGGTTCATCATCAGAAAGGATCATCATCAGGCAATGAATTTTTCCATTCACAGCAATCCATGAAAACTATCTATTAAGACATGAAGTGACCTGTGAATTGGATTCCTATGTAGAGTCTACATATCAAATGATGGGACCTTAAAATATGATCATCTGTTAATCCCTGATCTTCCCTTTCTGCTCTCAAAAAGCTCATTATTGGTAGGTCACCCACCACTATCATATCACTCACAGCTAGAAATATTAATAAACTAACATTTATTAAGTGCCTATAATGTGCCAAACTCTAGAAATACAAAGAAGTAACAAAAACAAGCAAACAAGCTTTTCTCGTGTTCTCAAAGAGCTCTCAGCCTGAGACAGCATGAAATTAACTATGTTCAAATAAGATAGAGACAGGATAAATTGGTGATATTTCAGAATAAGGCACAGAGATTAAGGACTAGGAAAAATTTCTTGCAGAAAATAGAATTTTAGCTCAGACTTGAAGAAATCCAAGGAAATCAGGAGGAAGAAAGTAGGAGGAGAAGCATTCCAGGCATGGGGGACACCCAAGAAAAATTCTCAGAATTAGGAAATGAAGTGACATGTGCAAGGAAGAACAAGGAGGCCAGTGTCACTAGATCAGTGTCTTCTGCCTGCATAATTGGTTAGTCAATGGGAGTGAAAGAAGAAAAATGAAAGAGCCTGTGAAATTTCCATATCATGTCTTTAAAAAGGAACACTTTGGCTGTAGCAAGTGTGGCCCAAATATGTCCTCCCTCATGTCTTCTTGACAAGCTGAGAATTTTCAAGATGAAGTAGAGTCTGCTTGCCCTAAATCTACATTTTTCTGCCACTAAAGTTTATGCTTTAGTCCTGGTTCAAGTTAATGGCCTTTTCTTTTCCAACTATTTCCATAGATTTAACCTTTAAAAGAGAGTTTAGGCAGAGAAGGAAGGGCTACCTGTAGACACATATTTGACCCACACATCTATGTTGCCCCCAAAAGAAATACACAGAACTCCAGGGATTTCAAAGAATTTAAGAATGAATGCCAGATGGAGACACAGAAGGAACAGAGAGAAGATAGCTCCTCCTAAGGGAAAGTAAGAAAATCCTGATAAATCCTCCTATGGAAGAGGAAAGAGATAACAGGAGTTGCCATCTGATAGAACTGCAGAAGGAGAGACTAAGACATTGCCAAATGAAATGAATATTCCACAGCAAGGATCCATTACATGGGAGCCCACCCTAGATCTTTGCTCTCACACTGAGTCATTTGGACCATTCAGGAGTAAAAAAAAAAAAAAAAAAGAAAGAAAGAAAAGAAAAGAAAGAAAGAAAGAAAAAGGATTTCTACTGACACCAATTACTTTCTCCTTTGTGGGGAACCTCAACCCCAGGATAATAATAATATGTCTAAAGAATATATATACATATATAATATATATATATATATAATATATATATATATATACATACATACATATCCTACAAAGTCATCATTTAGTAATTTAAGTCATGTTTGATTCTTTGTGAAGCTCTTTTTTGGTTTTCTTGACAAAGATGCTGGAGTAGTTTACCATTTCCTTGTTAAACTCATTTTACAGATGAGGAAACTAAGGCAAATAGGGTTAAGTGATTTGTTCAAAGTCACACAGCTAGGAAGTGTCTGAGGAGAATTTAGAGAGGCTCAGCTCACTTCACGCTTGACACTATACACGGTACCACCTACCTGTCCCTTAGAAAAAATAGGTCTCATTAAAGAGATTTTTTTTTTATTATAAAGAACCTTAAAATCCTTCCCCTTGTGATATAAGGCAGTATTATCAATAGTCTAAGTAGCCTGAGTATTACTTTAAGTCTGAGGGATTATATAAGTCCATGGGAAAAGTAGAGGCCAATCACAAAAGGGGGGATTGGTTTATCTTCTGTATGTGAACTTGGATACTATTACAGAGGGCATTTTGCCAGGTTTAGTGAAACCTGTCCTATCATCAGTTAGCTTATTAGCCTGAGTGTTTATATGGGATCTAAACTCTCTCAAAGAAACATGGGTCAAATTCTGACCATGCCAGGAAAAACTGAGAGGGGGATAAAATGAACCATCATATTTTAATTATAATGAAGACTCTAAGATTGAACTTGGTCCCCATGATCTCAAAGCTTCTCAAAGGCATCATAAGTTACATATCTAACCCTGAAAAAAATGAACTCTGGCACTTCTTCCCTCTTCCTTCATAATTATAAATTTCCAATGCATGATCTTAAAAAAAATGACCTTCAGCAAAATCAGTCAGAATAAGATAGTATCTGCCACTGCAATAGAAACACTAATAGAATCCTGCTGGCACACTTTGCTTTTAAAGTCAACATTTGAAATTTCTTTGATTACCTCAGAAATTTAACAACCTAAATAGCACAAACACAAATTTGTGTTTTATTTGTATAAAATATAAATAATTCATCTTATCAATACTAAAAGTTATGACCTCATATTTGTTCAGTATAATATACTGGTCCATATCCTAGGCTGGAAGCATTTCAAGAGTAGAGACAAAATATGTCTGTCACTTTTTAGTGTGTGTGGCACAGGGAAATAGAAATAATGATAATGACAATAATAGCAAACGTTTATGTAGTATTTACTGTGTGCCAGGCACTGTGCTATGATTTTTATAATTATTATCTTATGGGATCTTCAAAGCAAAACTTGGAGTTTGGGGCTATTATCCCCATTTTACAAACGAAGAAACTGAGTCAAAGAGAGCTTGTTAAGTGACTTGCCCAGGATCACAAAGCTAGGAGCTATCTGAAGCCACATTTTGACTCAAATCTTTCTGACTTCAAATTTTGCTGTCTATCCATTGTGTCATCTAATCGTCTCTAAGGACAGCATATCATAAACGGTTTTTACTATTGGTAAAGTTACAAAATTTCCCTCCTCAAACTATTCTCTCAATACTTAACTAAAGAATAAATGTTTTTTTGGTTAGTTTTTCTCTAAAAAGGACTCATGGAGCAAGTAGGCAATGCAGTAGATAGACCACTGGTTGGGGAGTAAAGGGGATCTGAGTTCAGATCCAGCCTCAGACACTTAATACTAATTACCCATGCAGCTCAATATCTTCTTTTTAATTTACAATCTTAAAGAATTTTGCCTAGGGAACTAGTGAGAGTGTGTGACTGGCTCAGGGTCACACAGCCTGTAAGTGTTAAAGATGGTTCTTGAATCCAGACCTCCCTGACAGAGGTTAAATCTCTATCTGCCGTAGTCTGTAATGTTTTGTCCAAGGACCAGCTTAGTTAAGTTGTAAGAGGATCATTATCAAGAACTGGATCATGGAGTGACAAAATTAGTGGTCAAAGCAATTCATGAAGGCCATCTTTTGGAGTATGTGAAGAGAGTTGTCATCTCTATTAGGAAAGAGTATACTGAATACTTATCCCTAACATTTCTGAAATCCTATGAAATCACGGGTTACTAAAAAGCTAAGGAACAAAGAGACAAAAAGGGAGAGCAACCAAGAGAGATTGTCCTTCTGGGTAACCCAGACATTTCAGATAAGATATATTTTTTTAAATTTCCCCAAAACTTAACTCCTGAAAACTGAAAAAGGATTTGTATCCTTTGTCTGACCTTTTTTGTCATCTTCTTTATGGTTGTGCCCTAGCTATGCCTTTCTATCATGGGATTGGCCTGTAATTAGTATCATAAAACCTTAGACTATAAGAGTTTACATGTGAGGAAACTCATGCTTAGAGAGATGTGATTTGTCAAAATCCATGCAAGGTGTTCAAAGCTGAACTAAGGAAACTTAAGTGTTCTGAAATCCAGTCCAAAGCTTCATGTACTATACATACATACAAATACACACACACTGCACATATACACATATGCATATACACACATATATATGTATATATAAATACAGACACATGCATAACCCCCACACTCATACACGCTTCTAATCCTATCAATGATACCTAAGTTCTAATATAGTTCTCCTTTCCCCATAGCTCTTATATCAGATCACTTATATCTGAATTCCAATAGTTCTTCTTTTACTGGATTCCCCCATATACACATACATACCCATTCATACATGTACTCACACACATTTCACACAAAACATGCATATGTGCATACATATACACTAATCACATCAATTATTCCTTAGTTCCAATATAGTTCTTTCACAATTTCCATACATATATATACATATACATATATATATATACCAATTCTTACACAGTCACACATATACAAACACACATACATATATGTATATATATATATATATATATATATATATGTAAATACCTGAATTCCTTAATATATAAATTATGCCTGAATTCCAATATAGCACTCCATCTATCACACCTTATCACATTCAATCACATAAATTATATTGGGAGACGTTTTTGGAGAGGTTATGGGGAAAGGGAGAAGTCTCACAGGATTAACTGAGACACTGACAAATTAAGGGACTTGCACAGGATCACATAGATAATATGTGTCCAAGGGATTGGACCAGTTCTTCTTGACTCCCAGGGCAAGCCCTCTGTTCAATAGGTCAAGCTACTTCTTGTCTGTTTTCATCAATTATTCTAATAGAATACAGATATGCTTCATCATGAGTAGAACTTTGCCCTGGCCAACAATTCTCTTTCCTGGATCCTTAAAGAATAATTCCTAACCATCCTCTTAATTCCATTTAATAGATCTTCAGAAAAAAAAACTTTCCCCTTGTTGACTTTTCAGGTACATGGTTAGATTCATGTTGATTCAAAATCAATAGGAATCCAGTATTATTCTCCTCAGTCTGGTTGATGAAGAAGCAAGAGAGAAATGCTCTACCTCTCTTCATTAAAGGCTTTAGTTGTTTACCCCCTCCTTAGTTCTCAAGTGTCTAAAGAAGACATAACAAATAGATGAGACAATGACCTCTAGTCACTTGAGGTCAGCTCCTTGAGAGTAAGGACCAATGTTTCCCTACACCAGTTAAGAACTTGTCATAATGTTAGTGCACTCTTTATTAACTGATGATGATGGAAATCTCTTTGGTCATTTCTATTTGTTGACACAGATGGGCAAAATATACACTTTTTCATTCAAAAGGATTTTAGAGAATTCTTTGTTCATTAATAGCATGAAAGTGAACCACCAAATATATCTCTCTCTCATCTTTTTGATACACCATTAAATGTAGAATAAATTTAAGTTTGGGGAAATGAACATGAATTATTCAGCTTAACTAATTTTCCCCTGAACCAATTTCTTAAGAAATTACTTGAAGAACAGACTGAAACTGGTTTTTAGTTCATGATACACAAATATTCCTTGAAAAGGTCAATAATGACATAGACCAGATTGTTTTCAAAGGGAGTGTCCATTTCAATACAAAGGTTGTTCTGATGTTTAAAAAGAAAAAAAAAGAACAACCTAATAATTTGGAATACCTTCCAGGAAGCTCCAAGGCTGGCTGTTCCTTAGCAATGGTTGGTACCCAGTTCTGGGGGCAGACAAATTGTCTTTGTGGTTGCTAATGGAGCTAAACCCTATTGTATGAGAAAAGTGGGTGATTCATTGACTCTTCCTGGCAGCCAGAGCACAACCAAGAGCACTGGAGTATCATTTATGGATTGGTGTCAGCAAAAATAAAGAAGAATCTCAGGGGAAGGAAGAGACAGACAGACACAAAGAGTCAAAGACAGAGATAGAGATAGTAATAGAAACAGAGAGAAAAGGGAAAAAAAAGAAAAGAAGAGAAGACAAAAAGGAAAGGAGAGAGAGAGAGGAAAAAAAGGGAGGGAGGAAAAAGGAAGTATATTCATAAGCATGTGAGGCTAAACGGGTAAGAGTATTATAATAAGAAAATTAGAAAAGGTCTATAGCAGAGGCTTTTAACCTGGGTCCTATGAGTATATTTCAAGAAGTTTGTGAATTTTTTAAAAATAAGTTTATAATACCTCCATATAATTATTTTCCTTTATATTCCTCTGTGTTCTATTTTATACCTTTATAAACATTTCTGAGAGAGGATCATAGGCTTCATCAGACAGACAAAGGGATCCAGAACATTTTTTAGAAAGCTTAAGGACCCGTGGACTATATAGTTATAGCATCTGGAATTGGGGGGAGGGACAACCTTAAAGACTGCTTTGATTCATCTCCTCATTTTACAGTTAAGAAAACTGAAGCCCAGAACCCTTAAGTCAAATCCAAGGTCAAAAAGGTATGGAAAATGACATATGACTTAAGATTTAAACTATGAGAAGGAATATTATAAATTCACTTGGTATGATTGAACACAACTTGTTTTTGCCTTATTGCTTCTGATGATAATTTTGGTCTGAGTTGGAAATAGCTCCAAATAGTGTTTAAAGTTTTGACTGGTTCTTCCTGACTAGTTTTCTCAACCTGAAATCAATTTAAGCTAAATGAGTCCTTGAGGTAATATATTCTGAGATCTCTGGGTCAACCCAGAGCAAAAACTTCTCCAGGATAACTGACTTCTTAAAGCATGGGATCTGATCTAATCTGATGGGATCTGATCCAGTCTTCCCACTTACAATTACTCTATGCTTCAGATTTTATAACCAAACCTCCAATTCCACGATCTATAACGTGAGCCCATCTTTCATCCAGGACTTCCAAAACTCTGCATAGGGCTCAAGTTGAACAGAATTCTGGGGTTCATATGATTGTAGATCTGGAAGTATTGAAAGAGTGAGAGGTCAGACAATTTACTTCTATGGTCAACACTAAATAGACCTATATTGGACTTGAGTATTGCACAAGCCCAAGGTGTGGTTTCTTTCTCAGGCTACTTATAGTCTAGAAGGGGAGTCTGATATACACAAAAATAACTCAAATGCAAGAAAGAAAATGAGACATTCATAGTTCACAAAAGGAAATACCACATTTTATAGACTGGAATCAAGAAAAGTTCCTTGGAGAAGGTGATACCTGAGATTAGATTTGAAAGTTGGGTGGGACTTCAATAATTACAATTGGAGTTTGAAAAGAAGTAAGAAGAGAGTAGTTTATTCTAGAAATAATGAATTATAGAAATGGAGAAGGATCAGATGAATAAGTAAATGGCTTAGCCTAAAGAAACAAATACTGGGGACATGGCAGCTATCGTCAAGTATATAAAGAACTGTGAAGTGAAAAATATCATTTCTGTCCAGACCCAGAGAGTATCATTAAGAGCAATGAGTGAAAGGAGGAGAAAATCTCCAAAATCTTAGGACCCACCCAAAGGGAAATGGGCTACTTCAACCAGTTGTGGATTCTCGCATTAGTTGTGCATCTTCTAGCAATAACTGAATTTAACTTGTCAAGCATATAAAGGGATATTTCCTTTTAGGTATGGGCTGAACCAGAAGGACATCATCTTTCAATCCTGGAAGTCCCATGAACAGTGGGAATATAGACAAGAAATATTAAGGATGTAGGTGAGTCATTTAGCTTGGTTCATGCTTCAAATACAGGAAACAAGACAGTATAAAGGCACTGGAAACATAAGATAGGTCAGCTTGTAGGAAATCTTGAATGGTAGATTCAAGTAAATTGGACTTTACTTAGTAAGCAATGAAAAGCTATTGAAGCAAGAGCATGACACGACCAGAGCTTACATGAAGATTAAGGTTCCAACATCAACCCCTTCTTCTTCTTACCCTATGTATCATCTAAATTATTTGCAGGTTTCTAGATTATCTCCATTTTATTGCCTATTTTGAAAGTTGCTGAGAAGATAAATCATTTTAAAAGGGGAGATAAGGGAAAGCAAGTCAGCATAAGATATAGTTGGTGTTCCTTTTCTATATCTCTATTGATCTTTATCCTTCTGATTTCTCTCCATTCCTGTATCAAACTTATGGTCAATTATTCCAATTTAAGATGCTTTCTTTCAGTACTTCAAGCCACTTTATGCATATCTGAAATCTTTTCTGGCTACATTTCTTCTTAGATTTACAGACTTTTCCAGTATCATGACTTGATGGGGATCCTTAACAATCACATTTGGTTGGGACTGACATCAGAGAGGGACAGAGATAGAGAGACCACGAAAGGGAGACAGAGGCAGAGGAGAAAAGACTCAAACTGAATTGCCTCTCATTTATGGCATAGTCCCAGGGAATTCTCTGCAGAGAGGGTATTGAGAGAGTTTGACAACAATTGCTCTCAGGAGAAGGACGCAGTAATAAACAGCAAAAAGCCTGCAACAGAGCTTGCTTCTTCAATGTTGTTTTTTTGGCATTTCATTTCAATCTCTGAAGGGTCGCAGAAGCACATATGTTTCCTGTTTCTCCTGGTGAGGGAATCAGAGTTCTTTGCAAAAAAAAAAAAAAAAAAAAAAA
This sequence comes from Sminthopsis crassicaudata, assembly GCF_048593235.1. NCBI lineage: Eukaryota > Metazoa > Chordata > Mammalia > Dasyuromorphia > Dasyuridae > Sminthopsis > Sminthopsis crassicaudata. Next base: position 340,172,006 of record NC_133619.1, on the reverse strand, counting down.
AAAAAAAAAAAAAAAAAAAAACTACCACCCCTCCCATTATGTTAAAGTCTCTTCCAGGAATTTAAATATTAAAGATAACCCAAAAGAATGATTCAGCTGGCATCTGAGGGAGACAGTCACCAAGATGAATGAGTGTGGACCAATTTTACCCAAGATGAGAGTGACACTCCAAAAAGAAAAACAAGCCAATCTACAAATACAAGCAGGGAAAGAAAATAGAATCTGCTGACAATAGCCACCACACCATACAGAAAAACTGTATAATTAAGACAACAACAATAACAACAAAGACACCAAATTTCTCCCTTCAAAATAAAATCTCCATTTTCAAGAATTTGATGTCATAGGATCTCAAAGAGAGACACGGAGGCTTAGAGATAGAAGTCGTCTTAAAGATCTAGTCTAATCTATGGATGAGTAAGAAGTTTCTCTATGACATACCTGACAGGGGGGATCCTACCTTTGCTTGAAAACTTCCAGAGAGTCAATCCCCCTACCTCCCAAACCAGACCATTCTGCCTTAGGGCAGTGATCACTGTTAGGAAGGTTTGGGTTTTTTCTTCTTTTGAAATCTTCTTCAAGTCTAAAAGCTGCCTCTCCCTAACTTTCCCCATTATTCCTAGGGATCAAACAGAACAAACTTAATTTTATTTCTTCCTGATGGCCCTTCTGATACTGGGACATGGTCATTCTTTATTGTCTCCACTCCTGTTTTCATTCTAATTGCTCCCTTTTGGAGGCTTAACATAGGTTTAGCATTGATTGGATTTAAAATTGTCCCATACCTTCATTTTACTTCTGAGGAACTGGAAGCCCAGAGAGATTAATCAGCTTGTCCAGAGTCACCCAGCTAGTAATTGTTCAAAAAAAAGATTTGAACTCAGGTCTTTTTGACTCCCACCGATCTATCCATTATGCTACTTGGTTCCTTTGATGCAACCATATATGAAAAGGACTTCCTTCCCAGTTCCACCATTCCAATCATGATCCATCTAGCTTATTGATATCATTGTTTGTGTGTTGCTTTTATTGATGATGTGTTTATTTGTTGGTGGGGGGAGGGAGCTCAATATTATTGACACCTAGAACTTCCTGCATAAAACCCTCTTCATCAAGTTGAAAGAGCCCACGTGGTCTTCCCTTGAGAGTCTTAAAGATTTGTATGGAGCTTTGAGGGCATGCCATAAGTATAGGTCAGGCAAATCTGAACCGTGGTCTTCCTAATATTGAGCTCTATGCTATAACTTGTCTCTGGCTATGTCTTTCCTAGGGAAGCTGGGTGGAATCATAGTGCACAGAGTACTAGGTTTGAGCTTCCTGAGTTCAAATATGGCCCAGACACTTACTAGATAGGTAGCCTAAACAAGTCACTTAAGCCTGTTTGCCTCTGTTTCCTCATCTGCAAAATGATCTAGAGAAGTAAATGGCAAGCCACTCCATTATCTTTTCCAGGAAAAACCCAAAATGGAGCCACAAAGAGTTGACCATGGCAACAACAACAACGGGTCTTTCTTAAAATCTTTCAAGAGTTGAACACAGTATGGTAAATGTGACCTGAAGAAAGTGGAGAATGAGGTTAATTGTCACCTCATCTGTTCTGGTTATTATGCCTTTAATTGTTGTATAAGAGACAAGCAGCTTTTGGGGCAGCTAAGCTATGTTGTTCACTAATATTGTGCTAATTAATCTCTGAAACTTGTAGACCTCCCCCCATTCTGTATTATTTAATTGATTTTTTTGGTGAGGCAATTGGGGTTAAGTGACTTGCTCAGAGTCACACAGCCAGGAAGTGTTAAGTGTCTGCGGTCAGATTTAAACTCAGGTCCTCCTGATTTCAGGGCTAGTACTCTATCCAATGTGCCACCTGCTTACCCTATTTAATTGATTTTGACCTCAAGTGTAGAGATGTATCTGTTAGATTTCCTCATATTCGGTTTGAGCCAAAATTTTAACCTGTTGAGATCTCTCTTGGATCCAGACTTCAGCATCCAACCTGTCAACTGTCCCTCCCATCTTCATGTCATCTGTGAATCTGACAAACATGCTGTCAATGCCTTCAGTCAAATCATTAATAAAATGCTGAATAATAGTTTTGTATCTTTTGCATTGTCAAATTAGGGATGGAGGATAGGATCTAAGGATATCTACATCCAGAAGGAATCTCTGAAGGTCCTGTTGCCTGTGGGCAGAATTTAATTCAATTTAACAAGCATTTGAATTCAGTCATTTTTCAGTTGTGTCCAAACTCTTTATGACCCCATTTGGGGTTTTCTTGGCAAATATACAGGAATGGTTTGCCTTTCCTTTCTCTAGCTCATTTTACAGATAAAAGAACTGAAGCAAGCAGGGCTGGGTATCTTGTCTAGAGTCATATAGCTAGTAAGTGTCTGAAGCCAGATTTATTTTTTCCCTTTTTGGGGGGGGGAGTTGAGATTTCAACTCAAGAAGATGAGTCTTTCTGACTCTGGTAAGACCACTGGCTGCCCCTAACAGTCATTTACTAGGAATCCAATAAATCATAGATACTAGAAGGTACATGCTACAGTGCATAGAACACTGGGCCTGGATTAAAGAAGGTCTGGGTTTACATATAGATAACATTTAATGGTTGTGTGGCTCTGGACAAATTACTTCTGTCTCCGTTTCTTCAACTATAAAATAAAATAATAATAGGACCTACCCATCCTCCAGAGTTGTGATAAGGCTCAAATGAGAAGCTTATAAAGCTCTTAGTACAGTATTTGGCACATAGTGGGTACTTGATAATTGCTTGGTTCCTTCTGCCCTTGATCTACTTTGGGGTCAAGCACCATCTAGATTATAGGGAAGATAAAAGGTTTCCATACAATTCCATCCCTATCCTGATAGAATTTATAACTTATCAGATAATAGAACACTTTTTTGATAGTATTATATATGTGTTAACAAGGTGCAAAAACAAATCCTATATAATGTTCAAACCACCAATTAATGATATATGGACCCTGACTTGTCCCCAGCATCCCAAGAATCATTTTCCCCCATAACCCCTGATTAGCGCTCTAGCGCTCCCCTCTGTGAATCCCCATCCCCATCATCAATAACAGCATAAAAGCTACAGGCATGAATAAATTCAACTAGGGATGGGCTTGTCTCCTTAACATCATCATGCATAAAAATAGCCAGACCTCTGTGAATACTGAACACAATACTCTACTTTTTGAGCTAACTGGGCAGCTCTGGGGGAAAAACATGGTGGACAGACAAAATGCTGACTTCTTTATTGGATCTCTACTAGTGTAGATCTTGAGAGAACTATGGTTCAGTCCTTCTTGAAACATGGGGAATCAGAATTTTTCCCAATGTGTCCTGACCTGCAGACTTCACTGAAATTACTGCTAAATAAATAGGGCCTTCGCACACAGAAGCTTGGTTCTCTGAGTTTTTATCCCAGGCCATCCCTCCACTTTCTGACCATTGATCATGGCTGCTGCTGCCATGATCATCAAATGCTTGTCATCCCTCATAGTACTCTGTCTTCCCCCTTCTCTGGCCCAAATAATTGACCAGATTGTCTTCTTTATTTTTCAGGTTATGAAATGTGCCCAATTTCCAGGGCCTCTTGGGGTCCATACACCTAATAGAAATTAGAAAACAGCAACATTATAAATAAATAATGGCCTCTTCTTGTTAGGTACTGAGATGTAGTAATTACCCAACTCTACTAAGATTCCCTGAGCTGCCACTGGTTTAAGAGGTCATTACATGATATTGTTTTAATAACTGGGTATTTCTATGGTTTCCCCTTAGACTGATTTTTTTCTTTCCTTAAGTCTCTTGTTACATTATTAAGTTGTGCCCTTTTTCATTGTGCTATAGCCTCTCATTAAGCAGTTAGTCTATCTTCTCACAGAATACCAAGGAGAAGTTTGTTATTAAAAAGATAGTTATTATATTGCTCATTTTACATTAAGAAGAACAGAAGTCAAGGCCTTCTATCATATAATCAGCCTGGTTGGATCTGGTCACATGAGACAAATTCACAGCTTTCCTTAAGCTAACTTCAGGTATTTGGGGTTTTCCTTGACAGTTTACAGACCATCAGTGAAATACCCATTTACAGAAAAAGACTACAAAAGGCCAGGGATTTCCAGTTTCATAAACCATGGACCTCAAACTTGCCTTCATTCTCTGGGTTATTCTGACTCTAGGTGACAGGTAAGTTCTCTCGGAAAATTAGCTCTATTCAGACTGTGTATCCATGCCAGATGGTTGTGGCTAACAGAGACCACTATGCTGATTAGGTTATGAGGCAAACAAAAGGAAAAGTAGCCATATACCAAACACGCCGGTAAGTAAAACCCAAGTAAGGGCAGCTAAATGGTGCAGTGATAGAGTGCCAGGTCTGGAGCTATGGAAGTTTAAGAGGGTGGTGAATTAATCATTGAAGCTATTCAAGGTGCTATCCACAAGTATATTAATGTCCCTAAGTATAAGAGCAGCTAGGTGGTGCAGTAGATGGAGCACCAGCCCTGAAGTCAACAGACTCATCTTTCTGAGTTCACATCTGGCTCAGACACTTGCTTAGTTGTGTGACCCTGGGCAGGTCACTTGAGCCTGATTGCCTCACTTCCTCATCTGTAAAATAAGCTGAAAAGGGAAATGGCAAACCAGTATTTTTTTTCTAAGAAAGCCCCAAATGGTGTCATGAAGAGTCAGACATGACTGAAAAAAAAAAGACTGTACAATACCTTCAAATAAGGTAATCAGGAGTGGATTGGACAAGAGACTGTGGAATTTCTGAGGTGTATAGAGCCATACCCATGGATCCATCAGTGACTGGAGTTATTCTCATCTACGTGCCATGCCCCTTTTTAATGCTCTGCAGAGAGCAATATGTTTAAAATTTCCTAAATTACATAGCAATTCAGAAGCACAGCCAGGACTAAAATCCTGGTATCTTGAGGCATGATGTTTTTGTTATTGGAGGCTCAACAAAAATTTTAGTTTAACAAATATTTATTAAGTGCCTACTTTACATAACATGCTTAGGTTATGAAGATACAAAGATGAAATTAAATATAGTTTCTAACCCCAAGGAACTTGTAATGAGGCTTAAATATAAGCTTAACTAAGTTCAAAGAGGCTGGCAAAGATGCCAGCAGATAATTATTTGTCAACAGCAACAAGACCAGCTACTAAGATGTGGAATAGTGGAAGCATTTATGATGTCCATATCATGAAAACTGTGCTTCCCTTGACATATCAAAGCAAGAATTATTATCATTGATTGATTCTTTTCTGATCACGAACCAGCTATATATTGAACAAGGCTACCCCTCTCATTAAGGTTCTTTTCCCTCTTCAAAGCCCAATTTCTTTGTAAATCCATGCTATTTTAGGAGTTATGGGATCACTCCTCAATCAGGCAAAAGAAATACACAATATTACCATATAGACTGTTGACCCTTTTTTTCTATTAAAGCTTTTTATTTTTCAAAACATATGCGTGGGCAATTCTTCAACATTAGCCCTTGCAAAACCTTGCATAACCTTAAGTTATAATTTTCCCTCTCTTCCCCCACACCCTCCCGTAGATGGCAAATAGTCTAATACATGTTAAACATGATAGAGATATATGAGATTGTTGACTCTTAAAGGGATCTTAGAAAGATCATTTAGACCAGCCTTCTTATTATACAGATAAGGCAACTGAATGCCAGAAAATTGAAATGTCCTTCCCAGAATTACACAGCTAATAAATGCGAAGACTAGAATCTGAATTCAAATCTTCTGATTATAAATTCAGTATTTTTTTACCATTACACTCTATTAATCTATTTCTCCTACCCAAATTATGCTTCTTTTGACTTAAAAAGGTAAAAATTAATATTTTCATTAATAAATTAATAAGCCTAGTACTTAATAGGTTGTTTATTTCTTCTTATATGTTTTACCTAAAATTAATACAAGGCACTTAATTATGGTCTTTGGTTCTATGCAGGAAAACTACTCCCAAACATAATTTATTCTTAAGATAGAATCTAGTTAACAACAAATATTTATTAGTACATTATATTTAGCTCTACAGCTACACACACACACACAAAAGTAGGATCTAAGTTCAACTCTCCAGGTGTTTACAAACTTGTTGAATAGATAATATGTTTGGCGGTTTAAAAAAATATTTTCAAAGTAGTATATAATTAAATGGTGCCTCTTCATGCATAAGTCCACTGTTTAAAAGTTCCCATGTGGGAATGGGACCTCTTAAGTGAGACCTCCCTGTTTGGAAATGAGATTCCCAGCCATCTTAGCTAAAGAATGAGCACACACCAATTTAAGCATGCCATCTACTTTTATACCCTCAAACCACAGAATTAACATAATCATTCTACATCTACTGATTAGATACAAACATTGACATACAATTTCTTCATAATTACAAAATACCCTCCTGATTAGATAGCTTATGAATACTACAACAACTCCAGCATGGTCTTGTAATTGCATGTCTCTTCTTCCCCAAGAACAGCACGGACTCCCCCAATGTACAAACTTGTTCTGACCATAATGTCTTCATTCTCACAACCCTGAGCCTTTTCATGTGCTTTTCTTCATCACTGACTGGATGCACCTTCTTCCTCCTTGCACCATTACCTATAGCTGAGGTATCTGTCCCGGAGCTGGATCCTTGGATATCCATACATCCATACAGTTCTTAACTCCATTAAGTTGATTTCCTTGCCCCCAGTGCTATTGATTTACTCAAATCTAGTTTTTCATTTAGTTCTGGAACAAGAGACTGAGAATTCCCCAGTTCTCTGTTCTATGTTAATCAGAAATAAGCTATAACTAGTATGATCTGCTTTTCCTTCTTACTACAAACACATTTGAGAAAATTTGCCTGCTCATATCAGGGACTATAAAGGATGGAAGAGAACAAAAACTTGCAAGAAGAAATTCATTTATTCATTTTTAGCAAATTTCCTCTAAGTACCTACTGCATGCAAAGCATTTTTCTGGAAACTGGGAAAAATTAGGCACAGTACCCGTGCTGATAAAACTGGGGTAGAGGGATAAAAATACACAAAAAGGTAACTATAACATATAATTTTATATGACAAATATTTTATTTCTTTTTCTTTTGTCTTTAATATTTTTATTTTCTCCAGTTACATGTAAACAATTTTTTCATTTGTTTTTAAAATTTGAGTTCCAGATTCTCTCTATTCCTCTCCACCCTACTCACCGAAAAGACACAAGTGAAGTTATGCAAAGCATTTCCATAAAGTTAAAAAGAAAACATTGATCTCCCCCCCAAAAAAAAAACACTCAAGAAAAATAAAGATTTTAAAAAGTATGGGTCAATATATATATTCAGACACAAGCAGTTCTTTTTCTGAGTATGATCGTATTTTTTATTATAAGTCCTTCAGAGTACCATGACAAATATTTTTAAAGAATAAGAGAAATAAAGCACTTAGTGAGGCCCAAGAAAAAGGTTGTTGACTGAGAGCTTCAAAAAAAAGGAGGTAGCATTGGAATTGGATCTCAAAAATAAAGAAAAACAATGAGATAAGGACATATTCAAAGCACAGGGAAGGTCACATTTTGCCAAACAAAAGTAAGACTAAGAATGATTTATGGACATAGAGTGGTCTCATTTGACTGTTATATGGTATAAAGAGGGAAGCAAAAGGAAATAAGACTGCAAAGGGAGGGTGATTGAGAGGGCCTTAAATGCTAGGTTGGGAAGGGAATGAATGGATGTTTACTGTTCAATGGAGAAGCTTACCAACTGTCTAACTTCTCAGACTATGAAACCTGGCAGATTAAACATATGGTACTTATAAAAATCACAGGATTTACCACTGGAGTTTAGTACAACCCTTTATTTTGCCCTTATATTCTCTATTGTTGTTATTCAGCTATTTTAGTCATGTCTGATTCTTTGTGACCCCCTTTGGGGTTCTCTTGGCAGAAATACTGAAGTGTTTTGCCATGTTCTTCTCCAGGTCATTTTACAAATGAGGAAAGTGAGGCAAACAGGATTGTAATGATTTGTCCAGTGTCGCTCCCCACAAACTTCTCTCAGTCTCCTCTGCATTCTTCATAAATCCTTTCTTCATTCTCACTGTGGTATTAAGCCCTTTGCCCCATCACCTCTCCTCTGCCCTCACTTCTCCCCTATCATAGTCTGAATCCTGTGGATGAACAATTCAACTGTATACTGTCAGCTACCCTTGTATCTCTTCTTCCCTTCTCCTATTACCAATTTCACTTAGACAAACCCCAACTTTGCCTCACCTCATCAGTCTGCCCTTCTCCCCTGACTTTCCTTCATGACTCTCCCTGTAGCTCCAGAAATACCCACACCCTAAACTAGTTTGAGGAAAGAACCACCAGCTGTGATGCTCTTCACTCTTGCCTTTTCTCCAACTTTCCCGTGATCTCATTTTTCCAGGCTCCATTGGGTCAGCCAGGTGGGAAGAACAATGTCACTAACAGAAAGTCTTTTAGTGAAATGGATGGCCACCAGGCCTTACCATCTGCCCTGCTGCTGTGCTGAAAGTCCGCTGGGTTTTTCCATCTACCTTGCTACCGGGTCATCCAGAACCATAGCTGTTGTCGTCTGACCTGATGGATCCCTGGGCTTTACCATCCACTCTGCTGCTGAACTATTAGGACTTTTACCCTAAGTATGAGCTCCTTGAGAGCAGGAACTTTCTCTTTTTTTCTATTTATATCCCCTTTGCATGTCACATATCAAAACACACTTTTCTTTTTTAAGCAATTCTCTTCTTATATAGTGTTAAATGCTTCCAGAAAACATTATACAACTATAGTAACTGGGCTTATTACAAATTTATGTTATCTAATCTCAATTAGGATCTCGCTGCTGCATAACAAACTAATTTTTTCTTGGCTAACTTTCCATCATACTTTCCATAGAAGGTAATCCAAATCTTCTCTTTTTTCCTTAAATCTCTCAGAAGTGTTTCTTCCTGTTCTCTCTCAGCAAGGACCTTAGCTTGTACTTTAGAGGGGAAAAAGGGCATTTATTTTTAGTTATTTCTCTTTCACTCCACATCTCTCACCCCCTTTGCTCTTGTCAAATCATTCTTTACTTTTTATTGTGCCATAATGACAGCCCGGGGAGACCTCTGGACCTCATCAGAAGCATGCTAAATGTATAAAATATATAGGATTACAAAGGAAATTAATTAAGCTGAGGTGCAGTTATCAAAATATTTTTAAAAAACAGGTTCATGGTGCCAGATTAAGACCCCCCCCCAAGCTAAACATAGTTTAGAAGTGGAAATCACACAAATATTGAGAAACTAATGTATGTGAGGCACTTTGAGAGGTACTCAGGAGAATACGAAGGTGAATAAAGCATGGTCCCAGACCTGAGGGAGTGTATGCAGATTCATTATGTAAGCCATTATCTAAGTCAGACAAAACCAGGTTCCATGTACTCACATAATTGATTGTCTTATAATATCTTCTCCCTGTGGTAAAGTTGCATTTTATGACTTAAGATTGTTTGGCTGTTTAATAACTTAAACTGGAAAAGTATAAGGGAAGCAGAATATGGGATGGAACCGTGTTCCCAAAGAGCACTGTGCCTCTAAAACAATTAACATTTTTTTTCTTTTCCTCACTTTATCCTAACTCATCTTTAAGCAAAGTTTCCCCTGAGCTACACTGATTATAAGAAATACTAATTCAAGGTATTCCTTGGTTGCCTTTCTGTACTCAGGCAGAACAGCATGCTTGGCCTGGTTGAGAAGCAGTATGATGTAAGGGAATAAGCAATGGATTTAGAATCAGAAGAAATAGGTCTGAATCGTTCTTAGATACATTGTGTGATCATATGTACGTTTTTTGGGATTTTTTTTTTATCTCTCTGGACTTTATTTTCCTCATCTGTAAAATGGAGATAGTGATCATTATACCACAGGCCTCATAAGGTTATTGTGCTTCATAAATCCTGGAGGGGAGTGCCTGCCCTGAAGTCAGGAGAACCTGAGTTCAAATCTCAGACACTTAAACCTTCCTAGCTGTGTGACTCTGGGCAAGTCACTTAACCCCAATTGCCTCAGGAAAAAAGTAAAATAAAAATAAAAACCTTGGAGGGTCTTTAAAATGTGAGTTATTTCTGTTTCCCCTCAGTTTCCAAACAGCAGATCTAATCTAATGGGGTCCCAATTGCCCCTAGGCATTCTGCACTCTGGTTTGCTTTCCTGTTTTTATTGATGAGGTTTTTCCCCCAGACTTGGAACATTGAGTTTCCCTAATACCCATAGTTCGTATGGCAGGTAGAACCAGAGGGGAAAAGGAAAAAAGGTTATACAGGAGAGAAAAAGAAACATTAATGGTCAACAACTGAAGGGGAAGTCTGGGGATTCTGGGAATTCCTATAGAAAGGTAGTTTGAGCAGGCAGCCCTCATCAATAAGACATCAAGCAGACTAAGCAGGGAACCAGGGATGAAACTAAAAACATCAAAGCCTTGAGAGTAGGCAGGAGTCAATACCAAGTGTAAGTCAAGCTGACCAGCATGGGGTACTGAGAGGAACTTAGCACACCCAATGGGGCAGGTGAACAAGGAAAATGAAAGCAAAAGTCAGGAATCAAAATAAAGATGAATCCTTAAGATTCCAAAAGTTGTGTCCTTAAAAAGACAAGTTGTTGAGTGACCAAGAATGATGGTTTACAGAGAAGGATGGTCATGGCATGGGAACCTAAGCCTTGAAGAAGCCCCCACGCAGGAAACATAGCCCCACCAATTTTTCTATTCTATACAATCTTTTAATATAGATTAGGAAAAAATTGAACAAAGAGATCAGTGGAAAAGTACTACAGAACTACAGAACTACAAACCTAAAGACCTTAAATAGATCTGTGTCTGATAAATTTAAGAAAACAGTAGGAGAGGAATGTGTTGGGGGAAAATTGAATAGTAGCATGATGAAAAATGGTATTAGATACATGTACCACATCATGCACTAAAATACATTCCAAATGGATCATTACTCTAAATGTTTTAATGTCATAGAACTAAAATTAATGAAATATTATGTAGCAATTCAACAAAAAGAATAAATGACAAAAGACAAAATTGGTGAATTTGAACATATAAAAATTTTAAAAAACCTTTTGTATGGGGAAAAAGCAATATATATATATATATATATATATATATATATATATGTATATATATATATATATATGTATACATATATACTGCCATGAGAAATATTTTGATAAAAATTGATAAAAATTTAATATTCTAATTCTATAAGAAATTGATATGGATTTATAAGATTAACATCCACATTTTCCAATAGGCAAATAATTAAACTAGATGAATTGAGAGTTTTCAAAAGAAGAAATGTAAATTATCTATAATTATATGATAAAGTATTCAAATGATATAGTCATTACAATAATGTGATTTAAATCAATTTTGAAATATCATTTTATACCTATTTAGCAAAGATGGTTTAAAATGATAAAATTCAATGCTGATGGTTCTGTAGGAAAACAGGCACACTACTGTACAGAATGAATGAATGAATATCATTTATTAATTACTTACTATGTGGCAGGACTTTCCTATGATACAAATTCAAAAGCAAGACAATTTCTGCCTTCAAAGATCATGCATTTTAGTGAGGGAAAACAACATACATAAGGCAATAGCATGCAGGAAAGGGGAGGCTGGATGTAGGGAGCTTCAAGAAAGATGAATTGAGTCATAGGACAGTCTATCATGCTCTTTTTGGAAGCAATATCTAAGAATGACTAGCTTCATCTTGGTAGAACAGAGTTCAAGATAACACAGAGTAGATGGCTGGATGGGACATGACGAACAGTCTGGAATCAGCTAGCTATAATAGGTTAAATGAGTTTCCAGTGACTCACTTTCCAATCTGGAAAGCTAAGCCACAGCACAGGCAATTGGATGGTACAGTGCTTAAAATGCTTAATTGAAGTCAGGAAGACTCCTTTTCTTTATTTCAAATCCAGCCTTAGATACTTACTAGCTGTGTAAACTTGGGCAAGTCACTTAATCCTTTGTGCCTCAGTTTTCTCATCTATAAAAGGTGAAGAAAATGACAAAAAACTCCAGTAATTTTTTTTTCCCTCCTGAGGCTGGGGTTAAGTGACTTGCCCAGGGTCCCACAGCTAGGAAGTGTTAAGTGTCTGAGACCAGATTTGAACTCTGGTCCTCCTGAATTCAAGGCTGGTGCTCTATCTACTGCGCCACCTAGCTGCCCCCCATATATTCCAGTAATTTTGCCAAGAAAACCCCAAATGGGGTCACAAAGAGTTAGACATGACCATCAGCTGAATAGTCACAGCAGAGTGTTCCAAATCTAGTGTATTATTTCACCTAGAGAGGCAAGACTTGGTCTGTGAAGATCTACTACAAAAGGTATCACTCAATACAGAGAGAAAGAAGTGGTGTAGATTTCAGGATAGTCAGGGTAGAATTGTGAATTAATACAATACTTTTGGAAAGTAACATGCAATTATATGATACTTTAACATTTATTCATATTCTTTGATGCAGTTATTTCATTATTGTGATATCCTAAAGATATTTTTGGTAGAGGAAAAGATAAGCAGCATTAATGACTTAAAGTCAACTTAAATATTTAAAATTGGGAAACAATTGAATAAATTGTGGTATTTGAGTGCAGCAGAATATTATTATATCATAAGATAAGACATGAAAAATTTAAAGTAATGTCAAAAATTTACATGAATAGTAGCTATGTTTATTATAACTATGTAAGTAATAATAAAAATAACAGTAATAAAATCAAGAAATTATATTGAGAATAAGGATAAAAGTGAGGATCTGTATATAAACAAGACAAGTTTGATACTACCTAAAGATAATTTACATATTTTGTTAAATAAGCAATATATGATAGACATTAATGATTTATGTATAATATTTTTGCTTTTTGTTTATGTATTTGAAGGCTTGTTTTGCTGAGAACTGTCAAGTTTATAACATTTTTAAAAAGCACCATTCTTCAAAGCATATGAGCAGGCAGTTTTCAGATGAAGAAATTAAAGCTATCTATAGTCACATCAAAAAAATGCTCTAAATTACTAATTATTAGAGAAATGCAAATTAAAATAAATCTGGGATACTACCTGACACCTATCATATTGACTAATATGACAGAAAAGGAAATGATAAATGCTGGAGAACAAGTGGGAAAATTAGACTACTAAGGCATTGTTGGTAGAGTTGTGAACTGATCCAACCATTGTGAAAAACAATTTGGACCCGTGCTCAAAGGACTATAAAATTTTGCAGTTTTATCTAGCAGTGTCCCTTCTGAGTATGTAAGCCTAAAAAAAGGGAAAATGACACACTTGTACAAAAATATTTATAGCAGCTCTTTTTGTGGTAGCAAAGAATTATAAATTGAGAGAATGCCCATGGACTGGGGAATGACTGAACAAATCATAATATATGAATATGATAAAATACTATTGTTCTATATGAACAGGCAGATTTCAAGAAAACCTGGAAAGGCTTATATGATGCTGAGTAAAGTGAGCAAAACATTTTAAACAGTAGCAGCAACATTGTGTGATGATCAACTATGACAAACTTGCTCTTCTGAGCAATCCAAGATAATTTTAAAAGATCATGATATAAAATGCTAATCACATCCAAAGAAAGAACTATGGAGTCTGAATGGAGATGGAAGCATATTATTTCCAAGGGATTTTTACTTATTTGTTTTTTGGCTTGTCATAGTTTTCTCCTTTTGTTCTGTCTTCTTTCACAATATGATTAATGTGGAAGTATGTTTAACATATTTATACATGTATAACTTATATCAGATTGCTTGCTGTCTTTCGAATGGGGAGAAGAAGAGGATAGAGATAATTAAGTTACTCAAAATCTTAGAAAAGTGAATGTTGAACATTATAGATTTATATGCCATTGGAAGAAAATACCATTAAATGAACATGATTGGCACTTAATATGTTTCTTCAATTGAAAAAAAAAAAACAAAATAAAAATCATTCTATCAATATTTTAAATTTAATAAATCTAGATGTAGATTTTTTAATCCTTTAGTAGAAGTGCAGAATCATAGAATTTTATACCTGGAAAGAACCTTAGAGATAATCTGATAGAGATGCCCTTAGGAATAATTGAGCTCTGACTCAAGTATAACATGATAGAATCAGAAGTCCTGAACTTAAAAGTCAGAAAACCAGTATTCAGATTTTGCCTCACCAGCTATTTCTTCATGGACAAGTTAGTCACTCATCCTCTTGGAGCCTCAGTTTCTTCATCTTTAAAAAGAGAAGACTGCTTTCTTCAACCTGTATCACTTCAAGTTTCCGTTCCACTTAACAGGAGAACACAAGGAAACATACATTTTTTAAAAGCTTTAGCCTTTAGCAGTTATTAAGAGGAAGGGACAAAATGCTAAGGTGGAAGTATCCCTGCACCATAAAGATTTGGATTCCGGCCCCAGGCACTATCACTAGCTTACTGTGTTCAGGCAAGTCATTCTACTTTTCTATGTGTTAGTTTCCTTATCTATTAAACCTAGAGAAACCCTGTTAAGATTATTCTTCAGTTTTTCTGTGGTCCTGAGACTCTAAATGGCAGAAGCAGCTCTCATAATCATTCTGGAAGGTAATATTGTTGTTGAGATAAATACAGATGAGGAATTTAAGATAGAAATAATGTAGATTAACCATTAGCACGATTATTCCTCATTACCAGAAAGTAAGTGAATCTTAAGAAAATTGGAGATAAGATGAAGATATTTTATTGAAAGAAAAAAGTTGGGAAAGGTAAAAAAGTGGGTAAATCATTTTCATCGTGGCCCTGTAACTATTCAATTCAAGCTTCATGAAGGCAAGAAATCTGTCTTAATTATTTTTATTTCTTTCCTTAGCACCCAATAGGCACAATGATCTTACAAGTAGGAGACATTTGATAAATGGCTATTGAATTCATTCATTTATCCATTAATATTCAACCTATTACTCTTTTTTCTCTGATACCTTACCTTGATACCTTACACTTTCTTATCACCCTTCATGATACCCTACTTGATCACTTAAATCCCCAATAGTATGAGTCCATGTAATCCTGGATATTTTTTGAACTTGATGCTGTACGAAACACAATGACTTCATCATCAATACCTTTCCAATAGCGAACCAACATTACATATTCCAAGTTCATGGGCATTGGTGAGATGTACCAGAATGGTAACTTTTTCCATTTTTTACTGCATTATTAAACAAGCCAGCATTTCCTAAGGGAAAAATACTCTTTGCATCAGGCAGAACTTGGGGGAGGGGTGGAGAAGAAATAGAGCTGAGGCTTTTAAATTATTCTTCCCACTCACAATTCCTAGAAAGCAGAAGAGGAAAGCAAAAAGAGAAAGAATTCACAAAAGGAATTGAAAGGGAAAGGGGGAGGAGGAGGGGAGAAGAAATGAGGGAAGGAAAAGAAGCCAGGAAAAAGCATAAAGCACAATTTTTGAGCTTGCAAAGAAAAAGGAAAATGAACCTAAGAACCCTGAAGAATGAAGCCATTAAACAGAAGGCCCCATAAAGAAAAGGTAGAAAAAGATGTACTAAAAGAAATGGGAAGAAATAACTCCCTCTTTCTTATTTTCTCTACTTTCCTCTGTTATACAATTCTCTTAGAACCATAGAATGTTGTTAGAAACCTAAGAAACTGGCCCAACTCATCATCCTACCATACCTAGCTCTCATTTTACAGATGAATAAATACATTAAGGCCCAGAGGTCACACCACTGGTCAGAGCAGGTCCTGGAATCTGGACTAAGAAGGAATGAAGCCGTGAACATAAAAACAAGGGGGCAGCTAGGTGACACAGTGGATAGAGCATGACACAGTGGATAGAGCACCAGCTGTGAAGTCAGGAGGACCCAAGTTCAAATCTGGTCTCAGACACTTAACACTTCCTCGCTGTGTGACCCTGGGCAAGTCACTTAACCTCAACTACCTCAGCAAAAACAAACCAACAAAAAACCCAAGACAATGGGAAAACAAAGGAAAGGAACCCAGCTTACAGATAACCTATACACTTTGAATCTGGACTCATGGATACAAAGGCTAAATTAGAAAACTAAAGTTTCTATCTGATTTGATACAGGATTGTTGTAAGAATAAAATGAGATAACATTTGTAAAGCACTTAGCACAATGCCTAACACAAAGTAGGGGTTTAATAAATCTTTGTCTCCCCTTCTCTGTTTACATTTAATGAAAGGGCAATTGTGTAGCAAAAAGAAAAGAGACTATGATTCAAGTCACAGCTCTGATACTTACTAACAAATCATTCTGCCTTTCCAGATTTCAATTTCTACATAATCTATTAGGTTTTTGTTTTCTTACAATCTAATCAAGCCTGAATTGTCTTGATGTCTTATATCTATATATTATAGATTAACTATATATATACATATATAGAGAGATTATATATGTATATATTATATGTCATAACTATATATTATTTGTTTTATCTACTTATATATATAATAGCTATATATTATATCTAGTCAGAGGGTCTTCTCTCTATGATTAACATAAATTCCTCTTGATTTAAAATAAGTTCCCCTTATTTAGTCTTCCAAAGATGAGAACTAACCCCTTAATATTATAACAAGTAACATCTATATTATAATAAATTGTTGTGTAATAATTTTCCAGTTATATTTGACTCTTTGTGACCCCATTTGGGCAGAGATACTGGAATGTTTTGTCATTTCCTTCTTCAGTTCATTTTACAGATGAGGAAATGGAGACAAACAGAGTTAAGTGACTTGCCCAGGATCCCATACCTAGTTTTATCTACTGCATCATCTAGCTACCCAATAACAGTAAAATAGCTACTATCTTTATTATGTGTTGGGCAGCTAGGTGGTGCAGTGGATAGAGCACCTGGTTGGAATCAGAAAGATTCATTTTCATGAGTTCAAATCCCGACTTCAATACTTACTAGTTTGTGTGAATCTGGGCAAGTCACTTAAAGAGTTAAATGCTTCAGTTTCTCATCTACAAAATGAGCTGGAGAAGGAAACTGCAAACCATTCCAGTATCTTTGCCAAGAAAACCTCACAATGGGGTTATGGAGAATCAGACACCACTGAACAACAGCAACAAAAAAACCCAAAATATAATGGGGCAGGATTTGCCAAGTATGTTACAAATATTATTCCATTTGATCGTCACAACAGCCCTGTGAAGTAAGCACTATTATATAGATGAAGAAATTGAGTATGTTGTAAAATGAGAGGGTTGGACTAGATATGTTCTAAAGCCCCTACAATTCTCTTATCAAGGGAATTGAAGGGAGGAGGAAGTAATTAGAGGATATTTCATCCATTGTTCAATAATCATTAACAACTGTCAACTTTATAATTTAAAGATTAATTTCATTAAAAAAAAAAAGGTTATTCTGAGTAACAATAAAAATCTCATTGTATACTGCATAAAAGAAAAGTAGCCTTATAGAGTGGAAACAACGTAAGATATCTCCTAATAAAAATGATCTTGGGCTACATGGAGACTTAGGTTACCAAATATGCTATTATCATATCTTTTTCCTCATAAACACCTTCATGGTAGATTCCTTCGGTAGAGAGCAGCAGGCTGGAACCAACCAAAGAACACCGGACTTGAAATCAGAACACCTGGCCCCAAATCTAGATTCTGCTTAAGCTAGAAGGGACCTTAGAGACCATTGAGTACAATCTCTTCCTCTAAAAGTGACTGTCCAGGGTCACTATGTGGCTATTGCTGTGCTGTTTGTCCTTCATTTCAAAAATAATCAATGACATCACAGGTGATGTCTTTTTTAAAACAATTGATGGTTTGACTCATGGGTGAAAAGTGGATTTAAGTGAGGCAAAGTTACACATAGTCATTATCAAAGTCCAATGGCAAAATAGGAATCAAGATGACTGATGATGGTCCTGGATTCAGTGGATAACCTTGGTATCTTTGATAGATGATTAAGTTCATAGCACCTGCTTCAATTAACTTCATTGGAACAATCACATGACTAATATGGATCTGAAACAGGATTTGAACCCAGTTCTTCCTGATAGTTATAGTATCTGCCTTATGATTGTTGTGAGAATGAAATGAGATCATATGTGTCAAGCACATTCAAATGAAATCAATTAGTATGCTTTTTTACATAGCCTGAATACAGTAATTGTAAATCTTTTAATGTTCTCTTTCCTAAGCTAAAATCACCTACCCTGTAACCTTTCCTCAGCAGCCTCATTTTCCATTTCTTTAATTTTACCTTTTTAACATTTTTCTGACCCCACTCTATTTTTCCCTTTAAAAAAAGTCTGTGACCTAAAAATCTTTCCAATACTCTAATAATGACCTGACAGATCTTAATTGCTAAGAATTCTTTCAAGTCATACTCTTTTTTTAATATATCAAGCATCATCTTGGCCATCTTAGCCCCATAGCAGCAGCAATACTAAGTTTTTGATTTATATTCAGCTATGACCTCATGTCTTTTCCTCCCCTGTAATCCATAAGATAGAAGACCATGATTGTCCAGTTTGCCAATAAGATAAGAAAAATTGCATCTATTGCTTGCCCCTTTTCTATGTGTCTGCCCATCATTCACAAAAAAAAATAATAATAATTGTCTTGATAAGTCATTATTTACTCTCCAAATCCAAAACTCTTTTCTAGGCTAGCCGCACTCTTAGGATTTGGTGTTATGACCCAGGACAGTAGGCTTGCAATATAAGGTGAATTACATTGGAAAGCTGATCTATATCATAGGGTCATAGAGTGGAACTGGAAAGGACCTCAGTTTTCTAGTCTAATTCTCTTATTTTAACAGATAAGGAAACTGAGACACAAGGAAATAAGTGATTTGCCCAAAATAACACATGTAGTTTATCTTAGAATGTATCTATTTGAACCCAGGTCTCCTGACTCCAGAACCAATATTCTTCCCTCTGTCCCACACAGTTATCCTAAAGGATCACTTAATTCTACCAGTGCATTGCTTCACAATACCTAGAACATAATAAATACTTCATAAATGCTTGTTGATTGACTGATTGCAGCCAAAGGATTCATCATGACCAATATCCTGGGGGTGAGCTATTGCTATACTGATCTTAAAGACTAACTCAACTCATCCCTCAGACTGTGGTTGGAGCCTTCCCAGTTTAGTAAAACCTACCAGAGTTTGTGCTTCCTTGGCTAAGTCCCCACAGACATCCCCCTGCAGAAAGCAGGGTCATCGCTAGATCAGGATGGGGCATTAGAGGAGTGGAGAATGTGACTTTTTGCCTAAACACAAATTCACCCCATCAGCAGCAGCAATAACCTCATCTGAAGATCTCCAGTGACAGAAAACCCATAAAAAAGTCCAATTCAGTCAGTTAGTCAATAAACATTTATCAAATACCTACTATATGCCAGGCACTGTTCTAAGTGTTGAAATACAAAGAAGGAGGAACAGTACCTATTCTCAAGGACCGTATAATCCAATGGTGTAGACAGCATACAAACAACTTTATACAAATAAGATATTGACAAGATAATGGGTAGATCTAAAGCAATAGAGCAAAAGCATTAGGGGTTTTGGAAAAGGAGTCTTAGGGGGGCAGATTTTAATAGGGACTTAAAAGAAGACAGGAAAATAAAGAGACATAAATTAAATGGGAAGATATTTTGGTTAAGAGGCACAATAAGTAAAAATATCCAGACTCAGAATATCACGTCTTGTGAGGGGAATGGCAAGGGGTCAGGGTGCTACTGGATCCCAGATTACATAGTGAGGAGAATAAGATGTAAGAATACTGGAAAGGTAGGAGAGAGGTGGACAGCACTAACTGTGATGAAGTAGAACATCTAGGTACACAGCAATGTGATTAAGATAGCAGTATAATTAAATTTCTGATATAATAAGGTGTCACATAATGTTTTTGTTTTTGTTTTATTTTCCGAGAGGCGATGGCTGTATATGTGGCTATATTTTATGTTATAGGTACAATTTTCACAAATTGACTGAGCATTTCTTCTAGTTATAGTCTTAGGCAGCACTTATGTTAAACTAATGTTATTTTCAAAGTGATTTTCTTTCCACATCCCCCTCCATTCATAAACTGCATTCATCCAATTCTGACAGACTCCTTTCTTCTCTAATTTCTTCAAATAAGTGGCTAGTACAGTAATGTTGTCCAGTCCCTTATATTCTGTTAAGGAATACACAGAATTGTGCATTTAGAGCTGGAAAACCAGAGGCACAAACTCCACATTTTACAGATGAGGAAACTGAACCCCAGACTTGTCCAAAGTCACACAGATAGTAAATAAAGGAACTGGATGAAATTCCTGGTCCTCTTATTTCAAAGTCAGAACTCATTCCACTTTCCTATAATAATACATGATCTGGAAGGGGAGTATGTTCTAATAAAATTAGATTTGAGAGACAAGAGACCTTGGTTTTTATCCTATTTCTGTCTCTAACTCTTTCCAGGATACTGTTCTGAGTAGAATAGAAGTCTATATACAACATTTATTGATCTGACCAGGCCTTTGATGCTGTCAGTCACAAGGGCTATGGAAGGTCATGGCAAAATTTGGTTGATCAGAGAAGTTTATCGGTATTGTATGCGAGTTTCACAATGGAATATTGGCACAGGTTCTGGATAATGTTCTTGTACTTTTCCAGTCATCGGTGGTATGAAGCAACTTTGTGTGCTCATTGCCATACTTTTTTTTTAACCATGTTTTCAGCAATGTTGTCAGATGCCTTCAATAAGGACAAAATGGTGTCAAAGTCAACTACTGTACTGGCAGGAAGTTATTTAATTTGAAAAGGTTGCAAGCCAACATGTAAATGGAGAAAAGTTGGTATGCAACTTTCTTCACAGAGGATTGTGCACTCAGTGTAGTCTCTGAGGGTGTCCTACCTACAACCGAGTATGGATCAATTCTCTGCTGTTTGTGCTCAGTTTGGCTTGATAATTAGCAGCAAGAAAAAAAAGACTCTCCACCATCCAGAACCAGACCATCTATACATAGAACATCAGTTAGGGCAAATGGAGAAATTTGGAATGCTGTGGACAAGTTCATCAAACTTGGTAGTACACTTTCCTTAAATGTCCACAGAGATTATGAGGTTGATGCATGTCCTACCAGAGCTAGCTCAGTGTTTGAGAGACTGCAAAGGAAAATGGGGGGGGGAAGAGGTATTAGGCTGCCTACTAAACTGAAGGTCTACTGAGCCATTTGTGCTGACTTCATTGTTGTATGTCTGAAAACTGGACAGTAAAATAACACCATGCCAGGAAGTTTGATCACTTCCATTTAAATTGTCTTAAGAAGATTCTGAAGATTACCTAGCAAGATAAAGTGTTGGCCATTGAGGTCCTTTTCCAGCTGAAGTGGCAAGCATTCAAACTCCACTGCACAGAGCAGAGAGAGAATTAGCAAGCTGTCCATCACTAGAAATATTCAAGCATATCCTAGTATCTATTGAGTTTGTTGCCTAGACAATCCCTGAATTCAAGTATCAAGGATCAAGTATCTCTGAGGTTGCTTCTAGCTCTGAGATTTTGATTTTTTTTTTTTTACATTGCAAGGATCTGAGGTCTGTAGAAGTTAAGGAACTTGCTAAGACTCACAAGGCTGGTTAACAACAGAGCCAGACCGCCTGTCTCCTGATTGTGGTCACCCATTCCATTGGCCAGTGGTCCTCAAACTTTTTAAATAGGGGCCAGTTCACTGTCCCTCAGATTGTTGGAGGGCTGGACTGTAGTAAAAACAAAACCTCACACTCTGTCTCTGCCCTTCAGCCCATTTGCCATAACCCAGCGGGCCGCATCTGGCCCACGGGCCATAGTTTGAGAACTCCTGCACTAGACCATATACCACAGTGTTTAGTGGAGATCTGTTGAAGACCTTAGCTTAAAAGGGTCAAGGTCTGCCACTGCATTCAGAGCCATCTCCAGTTGTCCTGATCTATATCTGGCCACTGGACTCAGATGGCTCTGGAGGGGAAAGTGAGACAGGGGACCTTGCACAGCCCTCCCTCACTTAATTCCAAGTCATTTGCATATCAGCATCATTTCCCTGATGTCATTTCTCTTCAAGAATTAAGGACAACAACAACAAGTTAAATCTACTTTCTCTTTGAAGGCTTCTTCTAGAAAGGGACCATGACAAAATAGATTTTAGAGTGCTGGTTAATGCAAGAAGAGTTGGTTTAAATTCATTTACTAACACCAGTTGGATGACCCTCCCTGCAAATTATTTAATCTACATATAAATCAGATTAGTCACTTAGGATATATGTATTATCATAAATGAATTGTTGATTTGATGGTGTGAGTTCCCTTGCTGCACCCTATAATCTTATTTTTACATAATTTTCTATTAAAATCATAGATCTAAAGCTGGAAGAGACCTCAGAGGTGATCTAGTTCAACCCCTTATTATTTATGGCTGAGATAACTAATGCCTAGAAAGATTAAGTGTCTTTCCCACAGCACACAGCTATCTAGGGGAGACCTGGGATGTGAACCCAGAACCTTTGACTCCAAAACTAACATATTTTTCATTGTCTCATTCTGCCTTTCACATGAATTCAGTTTATAGCATTATAGTGTGGGACTCATTATCTTATTACTTCTACCCTCATTCCAATAAATATTTGGGGATTGCCATTCCTTCTGTCACTTCTTCAGATTATAGGTTTAAAGCCAGAAAGCATCTCGGAGATCCTCTGGTACAATCTTCTCCTTTACAGTTAGAGAAACAGTGGCCCACAGATGCTATAAATTACCTAAGATCACTTACATTATTTGGAAGAAGAGCAAGATTTGAACCCACATCCTCTGATTCTTAAAGCAGCTAGGTGGCACAATTGAGTGATGAATCTGGAATCAAGAGGACTCAGCTTTCTGATTTCAAATTTGATCTGCAATACTTCCTGACTGTGTAACCCTAGTCAAGTCATTTAACTCCATTTGTCTCAGTTTACTCATTTGTGAAATGACCTTACTCTAGTATCTTTTCCAGGAAAAAAAAAACAAATGGAATCATTAAGAGTCATATATGACTGAGAAATGACTGAACATCAACTTTTAACTCTATATTTGAAATGCTTTACTTATAACATAGTATTTTTAGAATATAACCACAGAATCCTCTTACTCTGCTAGCAGCTTCCCAAAAAACTAATATTAATAAGGACAAAAATAAGGAAAAATATTAAGAATAAATAAGACATTGAGCAAGTATCATATTTAGCTTAACTTAGGTCCATGTTCTGATTTAATTTAGGCCTTGAACATTTTATTTTCATGACTGGTGGGTCATTCTTTAATGAAAGCAATTTTCCAAAGTGGGAGTTAGGGAATTGGCAGAGAGAGAATAAAAACAGAAACTTTGTCATAGCATGAGACAAGGTCCAGGACAGCTAAGAAAAAAAATACAGTGTGTGTGCACATGTGGCATCTAAACAAACTGAGAAAAGGGGGAGTTTAAAGGAAAAGAACAAGTTGTTCAACTGAATGGAAAATAATTCTCTCTGGTGCCTAATTAATGAAACATAAGTCCTTTGTGAATGCCCTCCTTGCATTCTATGATTGTAAAAATAAGAACCTGAAGAACCAGTGATTAAAGGAAAAGAAATGAATGGGTCCATGAACAAAAGCAACAAACTCCATCAGAAAACAGCAAGTGTGGAAAGGGTGTGTGTGTGTGGGGGGAGGAAGTAAGAAATTGATTAGGGAAAAAGGAAGGGAACCATCATGTGGACAAAATGTCAATTTGGAAAATATCTTTTTAAAAGGAAAGAGGAGAGAGAGAGAGAGAGAGAGAGAGAGAGAGAGAGAGAGAGAGAGAGAGAGAGAGAGAGAGAGAGAGAGAGAGAGAGACAGGAGAGAGAGAGACAGGAGAGAGAGAGAGGAGAGAGAGAGAGAGAGAGAAAGAAAGAGGAGAGAGAGGAGAGAGAGAGAGAGAAAGAGAGAGAGAGAGTTGATATGGGAAAGACATACACAAAAAAAAGTAGAAGAGAGGGATAGATTAAAAATATAAGAGACAAGATAGAGGAAAAAAGAAACAGAATGAGACAGACAAGAGACAGAGAAATATGCATGGAGGTAATAAGAGATACAGAGATAGAATTAGGGACACTCACAGAGAGACATAGAGAGATAGAAAAAAAGGAGAAGAGCAGTTATAAAGAGATAAAGCAGAGGGGACAAAGACACAGAAAAAAAGAAAAACATATTATTTTTCAGAAAGCATTTTTCTCAATGAAGTAGCTGTCATCCTGCCCAAAGGAGAAAATTAAGAGTTAGCATAATACTTTTCCCTGACCCTTATTTTCCCTCCCCCAAATCTCCCTAATGCAAAACACACACACACACACACACACACACACACACACACACACACACACACACACACCTCCCTAAGAGAAGTTTAATTTGTAAAAGCAGTGTGGAATTTAATGGAGTTTTCTGCTTGTTATCATCTGCGTTAAATCATCATGCAGGAGCAAAGGCTGACAGGCCTAAGGGGAGAATATAGTGGGCACAACAGGAAATGAACACTTCAAACCTTTGGTACCTGGTTACTGATTGAATTTTGCCCCTGAATGAGCAGCAGTTTGAATTTGGAGGAAAAGTACAATGCTCTACACTCTGTGATTTGAGAAAGATTTGGTCCTCAGGAGCACTTGGAAATGGGTTAGTTATCAAAGCTCAGCCTGCTTTCTGAGATGTTGATCCAGTACTATTGGGGTGGACAGCTACAGGCCCAAGTACAAGAGATAGGCATTTAAATAAAAATTCAGAGACTATTCCAAGCTGGAAGAGAACTCATAGATACATCCAGTTCCTTTATTTTACTGGTGAGAAAACCCAGGCTATTTATTTAATTTTACCATCACACAAAGAACATTGAATTTGGAATCAGTGTCCAAAACTCATACCTGCTAATTACTACCTGTGTGAACTTGGAAGAAGTAATTTTACCTCTCAAAGTATCCCACTGATAGGAGGTAGTGTTCTATGCTTGACTAGAAATTAGGCAACCTGGATTTTAGTCCCAACATTGCCACTAATTCACTGTGTAATTTTGCCCCAGTCAAAAAACACTGTATAGACACAAGACAAGTCATTTGTGGTGGTGAGACACACCACAAATTTGGCTGGTTTAAAAAAAGAAAAAAGAAAAAAGAAAAAGAAAAAATAAGCTGGTGAGAGGGGCAGGATGCAAGCGGTAGATAAATCAGCAATATAAGATGGAGACCAAAAAGACTAATGCAGTTTTTAGACTAAATTAAGAGAGACATAGCTTCTAGAAATTAGGAAATGAAACCCCTGTTATATAGGCAGCTAGATAGCAAAATGAATAGCATGCCAGTCCTGGATCAGGAAGGGTTGGATTTAAATCTGGCCTCAGACACTTACTAGCGGTGTGACCCTGAGCAAATCACTTAATCATGTTTGCCTTAATTTCCTCATTTGTAAAATTATTTGGAGAAGGAAATGACAAACAATTCCAGTATCTTTGCTAAGAAAACTCCAAATGGGGTCATGAATAATTGGATATGGCTTTAACAATTGAATGAAAAAAAGTCCTGCTATATTTTTCCCTGATGAGAATATGGATATTATGTTTGTTTCTGACAAATTTTAGGGAAAATATTGAGGAGAAACAGAGGAGTTGACAACAGGTTGGTCAGGGGTTTTAAGCCAATGTCATATGATGATTTTGAAAGAACTAGAGAACAGAAGTGTTTGGGTGAGAGGAGACAGGTTAACTTTGCTAATATATTTGAAAGACTGTCACATGGAAAAGGAGAATCCTCTGTTTGACTCTGTAGGGCATAGATAGAAATGAAAGACAGAAGTGATAGATAGAAGCTGCATTAAGATAAATGAATGTAATTTAAAAAAAAAGACAAATGAATGTCAAGAAAATCTATCAATTAGAGCTGGGGAAAAAAGGAGAATGGGCTACCTTGGAAGACTCAGAAGATTGTTCTATTGTTGTAGTTTTTTTCAAATATGGATTGGAATAGATGTCCAGAAATACCTTCCATTTCTGAAATTCTGTGTGACTATGGCTTAATACTTTTAAAGCAAATTTAGAAAATTAGAAATATATGGTGACAATTTATTTCTTTTCTAAGTAATCATCAACTGTAACAAATCTTAATGCTTTTCTTTATTACTTAGTCTCCTTTTAAGAAAAGCAAATTTTAATTCTTCCTTTTACTGCAAGAGACTGAGTAGATATTTGAATAGTAGCAAAGGATTTGAATAAGGAGTTTGTGGGAGACATGGCTGGAAGAGTAGATAGGGGCCAGATTGTTGAAGAGCTAACAGATTGTTAGACTAGCTAACAGCATCTCAGCTCCTATCTCGGCTGCAAAAGCAAAAAGAAACCTAGAGTAAAAACCATGTGTGGAGAGTAATTCTTAGAGAAGTCCTGATTCTAAGCAAAGACCCTTGGGTCAGAGCCCAAAAGAAATCAGATTGTGATAAAAAAAAAATGCCAACTAATAAACATATGGCTATTTTTTGTATTCAAAGATGAGGTTGCAGATGGTGACCATGGGGGATGTAACTACAAAAATCTATAGATGACCATCAGTCATGTGCACACTGTGAACACATAA
Source organism: Sminthopsis crassicaudata (assembly GCF_048593235.1). NCBI lineage: Eukaryota > Metazoa > Chordata > Mammalia > Dasyuromorphia > Dasyuridae > Sminthopsis > Sminthopsis crassicaudata. The sequence continues at coordinate 340,145,300 of NC_133619.1, read as the reverse complement.
AAGCTACCCTTTGGTTGACAGATGCAGTGTTATTTTCAGAACTTGGCCCTATTTGATGCTCAGATGAGGGGGCAGATTAGGTCAACAATTGTGCTGTGGAGTTTGAAGCTGATTGAAGCATCAGTGTATTAGGATCAGCTGGGGCTTTCCTGATGCTGGTTGCCAAATTCAGACATTGGGCTACTCCCTCTATCCCAAATTTAGTTTCAAAGACTGATCATTTTTGACCCACATACTCAACAAGCACGGTAACCAAAGGTTGACATGTTCATGCTTCTGGGTGCTGTATTTGTTTGCTGCTGTTCTTGTTGGCCATAGTTTGATTAATGCTTTATTTTAATTGTTTCAATTTAATTAAAGTTTTGTTCTAATTTTTTTAATTCTAATTTTTGTCATTCTTTGCTGTTTGCTCACACATAAAGCAAGAAGAGAAAAAAATTTAAAAGAGTAATCCTGAAGAAAGAAATCAATCAATGACCATTTGAACATAAATAATATATCTTCAACATCAGTTCTAGTGCAATGCTTTGTTCCTTTGAGTTCCCAATAAAATAAATTCATTAATACAATCCCCTTCCGCAATTCTTCCTTAAGTTTTAAAAGTTGGGTAATAATATAAAATGTCTCCCCTTGACTCAAGTCCCAACCTCGAACTTCTTGAACTCCAACCCCACCACATGTAACTATTTGATGGAATACAAGCAAGACATAATAATAGGCACTGTGGAATAAAAGTATGGAGAAAGGGAAGTTTCTAATTGCTTAATAGGATCAAGTATAAATATAAATCATTACCCATTTTACCCAACTGGTGAAAATAACTATAAAATACCTCTACCCTCTCCCTCAGAGTCATTGATTCTTGGGGAAAGAGCAGCTGGAGAGAAAAGAAACTTGAGATTTCTAGGTAGGAAGGCTCATTGTTCTTTCTTATGACTCTCCTCACAGTTCTTGACATCATGAATATCAGTAGCTCTGGCCAAACTGCTGATAATTTGATTCATGTATCCAGTTTACTGACTTCTTCGTAGGAATTGTGCTTGGTGACTTCTATATCTCTCTACATACAGTACCTAATATCCTCCCTGAGATCCATTTATTGGTCCTCCAGATCAGTATGTCAAAATTTCTTCTCTCCTTTTTCCTCTTTCTTTTCCTCCCTCTCCTTCCCTTTTCTCTGTCTCTGTCTGTCAGTCTGTCTGTCTTTTTCTTTCTGTCTCTGTGTGTGTGTCTGTATATGTGTCTCTCTCTGTCTCTGTCTCTCTCTCTCTCTTTTTCTCTCTCACACTCTCACTCTCTCTTTCTCTCTCTGTCTGTCTCTGTCTCTCTCTCTCTGTCTCTGTCTCTCTCTCTTTCTCTCTCTCTCTCTCACTCTCACTCTCTCACTCTCACTCTCTTTCTCTCTCTCTCACTCTCACTCTCTCTTACTCTCTCACTCTCTCTTTCTCTCTCTCTCTGACTCTGTCTCTCTCTCACTCTCACTCTCTTACTCTCTCTCTCACTATCTCTCTATTTCTCTCTCTCTGTCTCTGTCTCTGTCTCTCTCTGTCTCTGTCTCTGTCTCTCTCACTCTCTCTCTTTCTTACTCTCTCTCTCTCTCATTCTCTCTCTCAATCTCTCTCTGTCTGTCTCTCTCTCTCAATCTCTCTTTCTCTCTCTCTGTCTCTGTCTCTCTCTCTTTCTCTCTCTCTCACTCTCACTTTCTCACTCTCACTCTCACTCTCACTCTCTCTCTCTCACTCTCTCTCTTTCTCTCTCTCTGTCTCTGTCTCTCTCTCACTCTCACTCTCACTCTCACTCTCTTACTCTCTCTCTCACTCTCTCTCTGTCTCTCTCACTCTCACTCTCTCTTTCTTACTCTCTCTCATTCTCTCTCTCAATCTCTCTCTGTCTGTCTCTCTCTCTTCTCTCTCTCTCTCTCTCTCTCTCTCTCTCTCTCTCTCTCTCTCTCTCTCTCTCTCTCTCTCTCTCACACACACACACACTCTCTCTCTCTTCACACACACACACACACACAATCTCAGAATTTAAAGAAGGAAATAAGAGTCATTGTCTCTGCCGAACCTTCTCATAACAACTGTGCTACTAAATATGCCATTCTTTCTGGAATCCAATCTTTTAGGAAGTTATTCAGAGCTCTTTGTTGGCGCCTATTTAAACAATTATGTGTGATAGGGCACATTGCCATACTTCTGGCCCTTTCCGTGGCCTTCTATGTTAATAAGATGTTGCAACTGGCACAAATAGGCTGACTTTCTCTTGGCTTTACGTACTCCTGTATTTGTCTAGGTGTGTTTGCCACAACTGCTCAGCATTGTTCATGCTTAGCCATATAAAGTCCTGACCTTCATATTCCCCCTAAAGGGGAGATATTAAAATAAAGTCTCAAGCCAATGCCTATCAAGGAGTAAATATCCCATAGTTCCTCAAAATAACGATGCCTGTTTGCCCCTAGATTCCAAATATTTATATGGAGAAACCATACCTTATATGAGTTTATGGAAATAATTAGCAAAATTTATATACTGCAATGACCTACAGTCATTTTTTAAAATACCCAAAATAATCATATAAATGTTCAGCAATGATCCTTAGTCCTGCTGGTTTTCTCCAGGATGCACAGAACTTCATCCACTGAAAACACAAGTTGCAGAAGCTTAGAGATAATGCCAGAGTAGCTCCTAGCTATAACCGTATGCCCAATTCCCACTATATCAGGATCTGCAGACAGACACTATATCTGTGGATCTGCAGACATACAGTCAGACAGAAAGACTGATGAGAGACCAAAAAAATAGAGAGAGACCAAGAGAAAAAAAACTGAGACAGAGACAAAGAAAGAGATAGAGAGAAAGAGCCAATAAAGAATGCTCAAAATGGGTGATGGAAGAAGGTTAGGAGGAGGAGGGGAAAAGAAGAAACTAAACTACTCCCATATAGTCAGGCTTAAGATAAAAATTGAAATGGGGAGCGAAGAATATACTGATCTTAGTATATGCCATTACAGAAGCATTAAGAGTATTCAAAACAGGAATGTGTTGAAGCCAACTCTGACTCAGAGAGCCAACTGTTAAATTTTCAGTGTGAATATTTACACCTTAGAAAATTGGCAAAAATTACACATTAGGGTTTGATTTATTGTTTTGTTGATTTCTACTCTTAAGTGATGGAGAAAATGTCAATAATGCAGATTAAACTTAAAAGTGTCATGTGTACTTTTTTTTTCAGAGAACCAATTGTTAAACACTTACTACAAATACCTGATTAGAAGTAAATTTATTTCTGTAAGAAAGTACTTATGTAAGTTCCTCAAGGGCAGGGGCTATATCTTTTTTTTTAACCTTTCTATCTCTGGCGCCCTGCACACAGTTGTTAATAATTTCCTTGAAATATTTCTCCCAACAATTCCTCCTTCTTCTTCCATTCCCATTGCCACCAATCTAAATGAAGTCTTCACCATCTTATGCTAGATTTGTTAACTAATTTCTCTGATTCTCCTTCCTTTTAATTTATCCTATGTGGTACTACCAGGCTAATCTTTTCTTTAATAATTAAATTTTCTTTTTTATTGCTAATTTAACTTAAAAGCTACTTTTAACATGTTAATCCTCCACTCATGTATTTTTAATGACTCCCAATTTCCTGCTCCATTCAATCTATATCCTCTGCCTGACTTTCAACATTTCATACTCCAAACTTGGTTCCTTCTACTCCCCAGCCTGTACCTGCAACTCTGTGGAAGCTGGTATTTTCCTGAATTTGCCAATGTCATTCAGGAATATTGACCTCAGTTTCCTTACTTTTCATACTGAAGAGACATCTAAATTGGAATCCCTTTCTCCTGTCTCTTACCCATTCTCAAGGCCCAAATTCAATCTCTCTTCTTGCATGATGTCTGCCCTGACTACCTGAAATCTTATTTATGCCCCTCTCCCCTTAACTCCTATAGTATTTACCACCTGTACCTCACAATTTAACATCTGGTTATATAGTGTTGGTAGTCCTAATGTTCTCTTTCCCTTTTTTTTTTCTTGTTCCATTATTCTTATATTTCCACCTAGATTGTATTCTCCTTGAGGGCAGGATCTTTATATTCCTCATAGTGTCATTCACACAGCAGATGTCTAGTCACTATTTGGTGATTAATTGATTCCTACTAACAGAAGAAATAAAAAAAAATCCATAGGTTAAAAAGCCAGATCTTCGGTGATGGGAAAGAAAGTAATGTTTCTTTGTTGCTCAGAAAGCAAAAGCGCCTAAATCTCTGCATATTACTATGGACTTGCCATTTGAGTCCATGCAAGTTTTATTAGTAGATTCTCAAATGTCCCTAATAAAAAAGCCCCATTCACCATGTAATTGTGAGGAATGAAGTACAAAATCCCCTTATTACCTCTCCCACTGATCCCAAATTCTAGAGATTAGAATAGACCTACAAGTTAACGCCTTTACATTCATACCACTCCAGTTGGCATTATGCCTGGATCCACAACTGTCTTTAAACAGAGGTATTTACAAGCTGTAGTATCATCTGATTTTAGAACTGTGAAGGATCTTGGAAACAGTTTAGTCCCACATTGTCACTAGCAAGTTTACATCATTACCATGTATTTTCTAGGGCCATGAGATTCCTGAAGATCTTGTTCAGAGTATGGGAGGCAATCAGGTGACGAAATGTGCTAAGCTTTGAGTCAGGAGACTTGAATTCAAATCCTGCCTCAGATGCTTATTATTTAGGCAAGTCACAGCTTCTGTATCAGATCCTTAAACTATAAAATAGGTATAATAACACCTACCTCCCAAAGTTGTGAGTAATACAGATACTTCAATAAGGCACTTAGCACATTGTAGGTGCTGTAAAATATTAGTCATTATTATTATAAGTTTCTCTTATGCCCCCTGTTTAAATCCACTCAAGCTTTGAGTAGATTTAAACAAGGGGCATAAGAGAAACTTATTATAATAATGGCTAATATTGAATAAATGGTTTGAAATGTAGCCCCCTTTTCTTGCTTCAATTCTCACATAACTGGCTCCCCACGCAGTAGATAGAGCAGGTGTCTGGCTAAGTGAGAAGATCTTGGGCCTTGAGGCTTCTGGCTGCTTTTTCTGCTCTCTATTCCTCAGTTAACAGGGTGAGTTTCTGCATCAGATACCATCAACAGGGGAACAGTGTGAGCTCTAGCCTGGCTTGCCAAAAGACATGGACCCTGAGGGAGTTATTTGGACAGCACAGAGCCAAGGTGAAATGTGAAATGACAATTTAGCAGTCCTGCAAAGTGCTTCGTGTTCTGATGGTTGTCTCAAATTCCTGGGAGAATATAATAATAGTAGTTGCTGCTGCTTTCTGTTAAGCGTTTCTTTTGTGTGAAAGAAAAGAAAATACCTGCCTGTGCTTAATTCACACTGTTTGTACTTTTTTGAGAGACTTTAAACATAAGCCAGAGGTTTAAATAAATCTTTCCCTTGGCATCAGTGACCACTTCCAGAAGCCAATAAGAAGACTGCTTTATCATCTCCAAAAGTTCTCCAGGACTGGCCAAAAACAGGGTGTCTGTTTGGGAGCTACACGTCCCCCATTACATAATAGGGTTCTCATCTCTCCATCCTCTCACCTATCTGCCCAAGAAGTGCTTTCTCCTTACTTCTGCCTCATACAATTCCCAGCTTCTTTCAGTGTTTAAATCAACACCACTTTCTCTAGGAATCTAATCCTAATTTCTGCCCCCCAGTTGCAAGTATTTTGCTTCTTGAAAATTACTCTCTATTTTAATTATATTTTATATTCATTTTATCTGTGCATATGTTCTTTCCTCCATTAGACTGTAAGTTCAGTGAGAACAAGGACTGTGTCCTTTTGCCTATATATCTCAGTGACTAATTCATAGAAAGTAGGGCTTACTAAATACTTGCTAAATGAATATATCAGTGAATTTAACAATGGAGAGTGGATTCTCATACAGATTGGACTAGATGATCTCTGATGTCCCTTCTAGATTCTGTGTTTCTGAGGTTAGAGGGGAGAAAATACAGTGAAGAAGATCAGGAGAAGTATTTGATGTAGATCTATTTTTTTTGTTTTGTTTTTTTGTTTTGTTTTGTTTTCCTGAGGCTGGGGTTAAGTGACTTGCCCAGGGTCACACAGCTAGGAAGTGTTAAGTGTCTGAGACCAGAGTTGAACTCAGGTCCTCCTGCATTCAAGGCTGGTGCTCTATCCCCTGCGCCACCTAGCTGCCCCCAATGTAGACCTATTTTTGAAAGGGAGACTCTGACCATCACTAGAGTGGAATCATTGAACAAGGCTTCCCCTTCCCCCAGGGGCAGCTAAGTGGATAGAGGACCAACCCTGACGTTAGGAGGACCTGAGTTCAAATCTAGCCTCACTCACTTAACATTTCCTAGCTGTGTGACCCTGGATAAGTCACTCAATCCCAATTGCCTCAGCAAAAAGAAAGAAAGAAAGAAAAAGGAACGTCCCCCGACCCAGGAAGTGACCAATGAGGATTGAGTCAAAATGCCAATCTATCTGCCTCTCCTCTGTGAGCAAAAGGCAGTAGTGATGGCCCCAGGAGGAAGCCAGAGCTTCCATGGAAAGTTAGAATATTTTAGAACATTGCTCCTGGGGAGAGATATTAGGAAGAAACACAAGATTAGAAATCAAATGTCTTGTATTAAAGTCTTGATCTTTTCATTCAGTTTCTATGAGTCTGCCAAAAGGTCATAATCTCTTTTTCTTTTCTTTTCAAATTAATTGGAGTTAAATGACTTGCCCAGGGTCACACAGCTAGTAAGTGTTAAGTGTCTGAGGCTGCATTTGAACCCAGCCTGACAAAAAAGTCATAATCTCCTAGATCTCAGTTTCCTTAACTGTAGAATAGAGATAATAGTGCCTCTCCATGTTATTGTGAGTCTCCATGGAGATAATAAATATGAATGCAAAGAGCACCAAATATTTGCACACATATATGAATAGAGGAGGAGGGTGAAATAATGAATAAAGCACTAGACTTGGAGTCAATAAAAAGCTGGGTGTAAATCTTGCCTTAAATACTTACTAGCAGTGTTACACTTGGCAAGTTGCTTAACTTTTCTGTGCCTCAGTTTCCCCATCTGTAAAAATAAGGGAATTGGATTTCAAGGTCTCTAAGTTCTCTTCCAATTCTAAATCTACAATCATATAA
>NC_133619.1:339440619-339503119 GCF_048593235.1 Sminthopsis crassicaudata | reverse complement strand
CAAATTTTTTTCACAAACAGGGTAACTAGTGAGTTATGTCCCATTTTTATCAGAGATAGAATAACAGAAAAACTACAGCAAAGGGATTTAAGTGAAATAAAAGGAAGAACTCAACATTTATGGATATTAAGTAAAGGTTATGTTGGCAAAAGAGTTACCAACAAGGTGTCCGCTATAGAAGACAAAATTTCATTATCAATGAAACTTCAGAGATGAATTTGTTCAATAATCCTTTGATTATCCATCCATATGAAATGAGCTATGTGCTTGCCAAAGCTATTTGGCATTCAAATAGATGTAAGATCCCCTATAGATGATAAGCATTCTCTAGAGGCACTCACTTGCTTGGATATATGAATTTCAGTTACCATAATAGCCAGAATTATACCATCAGTGTATATATATATATATATATATATATATATATATATATATATATATATATAGTAGATATATGTGTATATGCATGCATATATGTATATGTGTATGAACGTATGTGTGTATGCATAAATATACCTACATATATTCAATGGACATTGTAGAATAACATTGATTGCCCTAAAATTGAATAGGAAAAGAAAATTTCCAGAGCACTTGAAAATTAACGGAAAGATCTTTATCTATAAAACAGCACAAAATAAAATAAAATAAAAAATAACACAAAATGAGAAAGCATAAATGGATTGCAATCTATGCCAAAATATGTATCAATAAGATCACAGAGCTATTTAGGTATTAAATTATGAGGAAGAATTTTTAGAAATAAAAGTTATAAGGCATTAGAAGTTATCACTTCTAAAACCTCCTTTTTTGAAAAACTATGACATAGTTGGTGAGGTTGTGAACTGATCCAGCAGTATTGGAGAGCAATTTGGAATTATATTCACAGGGCAAATTGCACAGACCCTTTGATCTATTAGGGCTATTACTGGATATGTGTCCCAAAAAGATCATAAAAGAAGGGAAAGGACCCACACATGCAACAATGTTTGTAACTGCTCTTTTTGTGGTAGCAAGGAGTTGGAAATGAGGTGGATGCCCATCAATTGGGGAAGAGCTAAATACATTGCAGCATATTAATATAAGGCAATATTATTCTATAAAAATGATGAATAAGCAGATTTCAGAAAAGCCTGAAAAGACTTTCATGAACTGATGCTGAGTGAAACAAACAGAACCAGAACATGATCAGTTAATGACAGACTTTGCTCTTCTCAGCAATACAGTGATCCAAAACAATTCCAGTAGACTTGGGATAGAAAATATCATCCACGTTCAGAGAGAGAACTATGGAGCATACTATTTTCATCTTTTTGTTGTTATTATTTTTCCTTTCTTTTGTTTTTTTCTTTTCTGATTTTTCTTTCACAGTATGACAAAAATGGAAATGTTTTAACTGATTGTACATCTATAACCTATATCAAATTGCTTGCTGGCTCGGGGAGAGGGAATATAAGAGAGAAAGTGAAAGAAATTGTATTTGAAATCTTACAAAAATGTTGAAAACTATCTTTACATGTAATTGAAAAAATAAAATACTATTATTTTTTTTTCCAATTTTTTTTGAAAGACAATTGGGGTTAAGTGACTCTCCCAGGGTCACACAGCAAGTAAGTGTTTAGTGTCTGAGGCCAGATTTGAACTCAGGTCCTCCTGACTTCAGGCCAGTGCTTGAAAATAATACTTTTTTAAAAAGAAACTCTATGACATAACATAGCCCTCTGCCCCAATCTGCTTAAATGGTTAAGGATTAATCTTGCCTTGAAGAGGACATTGTATTATTTCTAAAAAGCCTTTTAAATTTAAGAAATCAAGTAAAATTAGAACTGGAAAAGAATTTTATCCAGACACTAACTAGCCCAACCTTCTGATTTTATTGATGGGTGAAAAGACTTAGAGAATTACATCATCATATTGGAACCTGTCCTCCCACCACTCATACGATTTTGGACAAGTCACACTTAACATCTCTGACTCTTAGTTTCCTTATCTATAACATGAGGAGAATTGTATTAGATGACCTTGGAAAACCTTTCCAGATCTAAAGTTATGACACTGATTTCATGTACCTTATCATTGGCAGGGATATGGATAGAATTCAGGTTTATGATAGCATTTTTGGTACCATCATACAATCTCCTCTTTGATTCTAAGACCCCTGCTATTCTAATACATCTGAAAGAATCTCAAAAGTAGACATAAGCTGAAGTCTGGTAAGTATTTTTTAGGGGAACATGGAAATAAATAGATATTGTAACTGAGGTAAAAATCAAAGTCCCATTGATTTTGGAGTTTTTGTTTTTCCTTTGAATTAGGGGGAGAAAAGATCTATTGGATTTCATCCACTTGAGCTTAAATTCATCTTATATGTTTTCCTATTTCATTGATAATAAATTTAGTTGAGAAAAACGCTTCTACGCTGAAAAGAACAGAAGCCTTAATAAGCTAAGAAATTTCTGGAGAAGAGCTTTTCAAAAATCAGTGAAGTTATATAAGTGTCAACAGCTCCAAGAAATCATCTCAAAACTTCATTGACAAAAATTGCTTCAACTTGGATAGCTGCATAACAGGAAATAGGAATTGCAGGGAGTTTCTGGAAATGAGAGACTTTTTAAAAATGGAAAAAGGAAATCCTGACCCACATAAAGATAGGGTTTCAGTAAAGCCTAACTGGACCACATAGAACAATTAGAAATCAAATAAGTGTTTAAAACTTGAGATTCTTGGCTTGATTCAGGCAAACAAATAGCAAGGGTTGCTAAAAATGGAGTACTGACCTTTACCTAATGTTGCTTTGAAAAACAAAGATAATTCATAAATTTTTCATATTGAATGTGCTAATACTGAGAAAATTCAGGATTTTTATCTGTAGTTTATACCCTGAGAGAGACGACTATTTACCCTGAAATCCTTGAAATTTTATTCCATGCATTCCTGGGACTCTACTGATGTTACCTAATGTATACACTAGTTAACTAAACTCAATACCCTATTGTTGTATACAGAATATGCCAAAACATGATATTTGCTGTGACGTTATGAATTTATTGATAGAAACTAGTTTTTCTCCTTCTGCCAAGGATTGCATGCAAACAAAGAGGGTCACAGTTCATTCCTTATCAATCTCCTTAATTCATTATTCCTAACTTAAATCCCTACATATGGCCTTACATTGAAGCAAAAAATGTGCGGACTCACAAGAGACTTGCAAGTATAGATATGAGTATATGTCTGCTCATGGGAAAGTATGTGTGGGAGGGAAGGAGTTTAAAGGATGGCCCAAGGAAAAAAACTACAGCTGCAAAACAGAAACTATTCTAGGAACATCATTAGGTGGGGGGGGGGGGATGTAGGGGAGGAGAGAATGGAAGAGGAAAAAAGAGGAGTCCAGGATGGAGAACAAGAGGGGATATATAGGGAAAGAAGAGAATAAGATTCAAAGAATCTTTTCAACCCCAGTATACTACCTTGAAAAGGAAAAATGGGATGGGGGAATCTTTTAGGACCTAAATGTCCTTGCTCTTCTCTGAAAAATTAATTCTAAAGTGAAATGGGAATTGGTATCCAAAGCTATGTGGGTGGTTGTAACCAAAGTACTATATGGCTTTGTTTCTGAAATGGATGTGAAGCTTACCATGGCTGCTCCAAAAATCAAAGATACAAATTTCCCCAAAGACAACACTTGCTATGGAAACGTTCCATAAACAGATTGTAATTCACTTGATGGGTTCTCAGTTCATGATTTTTCCAGTTCCATTTCAAAAACCATTTTTCCAACTGGAAAAATGTCTTAGCTATCACAGTAATCAAGGTATATCATCATGAAAAAGTAATTTGTGCTAGAAACATAAAATGCCATATTCATCCATCCATTAATTCAAGAAATACTTGTTGAGATCTAGTATGCATGAGCCATTATGCTTGAGGCAAGTAAATATTACATAGAGGAGATGGAACTCCCCAACAGTTCAGATGAAAAACACTTGGAATTTTTAGTTACTACAATATCAATTTAATAAGCATTAAAAATTTATTGTGTGTAAATCACTATACTAGATGATAGGGGAGATAAAAAATAAATAAGGTCTGGTTCTTATTCTTAGGAAATAAGAAATACTATATTATTTAGCACACAAATAACTGTAATGCAACAGAATAAATGTCTGTCTAAAAAAGGCCTAAGTAATATGTTATGAGAATTTTTAGATCTGAAAGATCACAAAAAAGCAAGGAATATTCAAAGATTCTGAGATTTTATAGCTGGAACCTTAGAGAAAATCTTAGATATAATTTAGTCCAATTTCTTCATTTTGCAAATAAAGAAACAGACCCAGAGAGGTGCTCCAGATCACACAGACAATATATAGTAATGGCATTTGATTTGAACTGGCATTATGAGTAAGACTTCAGCATGTAAGATTGAGAGAAAAGATAGCATTCCAGATGTAGAGAGCAGAAAGCGCGTGGTAAACTTGTAGAATGCAGGTATAACTTATTTTATTTGATTCACTTTATTGCACTTCAGATATGATGGGGAGGAGCATTTTTTGTTTTGTTTTAGAAATTGAAGATTTGTGACAATCCTATATTAAGCGAGTCTATTAAGGGCATTTTTCTAACATCATGTGCCCATATCATACCTCTGTGTCTCATTTTGGTAATTCTGGCAATGTTTCAAATTTTTTTCATTATTAATATATCTGTTATTGTGATCTGTGAACACTGAACTTTGAGGTTACTATTGTAATTGTTTTGGAGTGCCTTGAACTGTACCCATTAAAGATGGTAGACTTAGTCAATGAATATTCTGTGTGTTCTGACTGCTCCATTGACAGGTCATTCCTCATCACTCTTCCTCTCTTCTGGTGTCCCTATTCCCTTAAATATGATAATATTAAAATTAGGTCAATTAATAATCTTACAAGGGCTTCTTAAGTATTCACATCAATTTATGTGGCAAACATCAATGTTGGGTCTTATTTTAAGAAATTGCCACAGTTGCCACAACCTGATCAGTCTATAGCCACAAACACAAGGCAAGACCCTCCACCAGGGAAAAAAAAACTCAAAAAAATTAAAAAGATTATAACTCACTGAAGGCTCAGGTGATGGTTAGCATTTTTAAATTAAGATGAGTACATTTATTTTTAGATACGATATTATTATACTTAATAAACTACAGTACAGTGTAAACATAACTTTTATACATACTGGGAAACCAAAAAAATTGTGTTACTTGCTTCAAAGTGGTATTTGCTTTGTTGTAGTAGTCTGAGGTAATGGTAAGGAGTCCAGTTTGGTTGAAGTATAGACAATAAGATGACAAATGCTAAAAAAAATTATGTATATAACAATGAGTTGTTATAGTATATTTATAGAAACATGGAGTGTGCTGGAACCAGTTCGTACTAGCTTATAAGAGTTAGTTGTTAAATTTTCACTGTGAGCATTATACCTCAGAAATGAGCAAATGCTAAAAATTAGGGCTTGATTTTTTCTTTTGTTTTGTTGATTATTCAGACTTAAGAAATACTGGAGAGCTCTCAAGTTCCTGATCTCTAGGAAATGTGGCAGCTTAACTTCAAGATGTGCATCACAAAGTTGTATTTCTTTTTTAGCCAGTGAATCCGAGGCATACCTATGATATTTGTCCTAAATGACTGTAAGGTTTTCAGATTTTGTAAGTCTAAATACCATAAGAACTTTAAAAAGAAATGCAATCCTTGTAAGGGAAGGCAGTGCCTTGATAAGCAGCTAGCAATACATTTATAATCAATAATTAATTTAATTTGAAAAACACAGAAATGAACCTATCAAATATCACATTTATTGTTGCTGCTTGCCTTTTGTTTTTGAAGATGACCAATGACATCACAGAATGATGTCTTAACTGGTGAGTAAAATGGATGTAAATGAGGCAGAGTTGCACAGTGCATCAGCCTTACTTTATATTCCAGAGGACAAGACAAAAGTGAAGTTGACCAGTGATGGCTCAGGTTATAGTGAATTTTATTTTGCAAATAGTCTAACCAAACTCTTAAATGCTCCACAATGTCTGCTTCAGCCTTTATGGAACAAATCATACCCATCCACCTATTCCACAGTGGGATGTCTTCACATGATTGGAGGAGGCACCTCCCTAACTCATTGATGGTTTTGAGTCTGTCAGTTTCCATCAACCTGGCTTAGCCCATTTGCTGAGACAGTTTATTAGAGTGTGGCTACTGCACATGCTACAGCTTTTTGAAGCCACAGGTGAAAATTGGATGACAGGTGGATACCAAAGATAGATGGGCAACCCTGAAAAGCTCTCACACTAGGAGTGCAAATCCTCCCTGAGCACTCCATTCACCCCAGCTAAGTTTATACAGAACAGGTTAAAGAAGAGGCCATCAACAAAGTCAAAGTATCCACCTTATTTGGATACTCTTTGCGGGTAAAGGAAAAAAAAACTGGAAGAAAAAATGCTGCTCAAATTGCAACAAGATGTGGACATGGATGATAATTCTTAGCAATTTCCAAATATTCTGCAACCATTATTTTGTATCTCTCTGGAAAATATCTTGCAGTTTTGGAATTCTTATGTATTCTTGTGCAATTGTGCACAATTCCTGTGCAATCTTTTGCAAAAATATATTTTTCATATTAATTTAGTAAAATGAGAGGTAGTTAATAATATTCCTTTGATATTGTTATCTTTAAACTATCAAATTATGGGGATTTTAGAGGGTATATTTCAATATTAAAGCTACAGTGAATGGGCATTTTTCTGTAAGTCATGAAAGTGCTATTTGTAATTACAGAAGTGCATAGAAACAAAGTGGCTATCATTTGGATAGCAATTTCCATTATTAATCATATTCTATAATTGTTTTGTGCTTTAAGGCCATTGATGCATAAAATAAAATATTTCTTTTTAAGGAAGAAAGAATAAAAAGAGGAGGAAGAGGGAGTGAAGGAGGAAAGAAAAGAGGGAAGGAGGAAGGGAGGAGGAAGAGAGGAGGAGAGAAAAAAAAGAAAGGAGGAAGTAGGTACCAGCATAGCTTTGGATGTCTTAGAACCAGAAAGGAAAATCACTTCTTTTCCATATTTTAGTGGTCACGTTAAAATTCTTCTTTACTTCCCAGTTCTGCAGAAACTTGATCTTATGAAAACTCAGATTTTTGGTATCCTGAGTTTTCTTTTTATGTCCCTTTTTATTGTTATCTCTCTGAATTAGGGTCTGTCCTGCTTATAACTAATATTTCCTGAGATCTACCCTTCTTCTTATTTCTCTCTTTTCTATTTCTCTAATTTCTCACTTCCCTATCAAGCTCTTTGTATGTGACTCAGTGGATAGAGTACAATAGAGTCAGGAAGACCTGAGTTCCAATACAATCTCAGACATTTAATAGCTATATTTCCTTGGATAATTCACTTAACTGTTTTCCCCAATTTCTTCATCTGAAAAATGGAAATAAATAATAGCACCTTGCCTCTTAGGGTTGTTTTGAGGATCCAATGAGATAATAACTGTAAGGTGCCTAGCACAATGCCTGGAACATAGTAATTGCTAGATAAATGTTAGCAATGGCTATTATTATTGTTATTATTCAAGTAAAAATGAAGTTCATGTTATGCCTGTTTTCCCAAACTGTCTTCACTTGAATAGTTTTCTATATGTACCATTCAGTGATGTGGGAAAAGTACCACTCCCACAACTCCATTTTTATTTCCTAGTTTGTCCCCTTTACCTTTTCATCTTTAAGATCATCAAAGCATTATGTAGTGTGTGTGTATGTGTGTGTGTGAGTGTGTGTGTGTAAGTGTGTGTGTGTCTATATCCATATATTTATCTATATATACTCCATTCCCAAGGCCTTTGTCCCTTTTGATTTTCTCTAATACCACTGATGAAAGTATGTTTCTTAGGAGATGTTTGCATCATCTTTTTAGTTGCTCATTTGTATGCACCTCTTATGTTTTATTTATTCCTAAGTTTATATTTCAAAGTTTTTATTCAGCTCTGGTCATTATACCAGGAATGGCTAGACATACTCTATTTCACTAAAAGTTCATCTTTTTTTTCTCCTGTAGGATTGTGTTCAGTTTTGCTGAATATATTATTCTTAGTTATAAACCTATGTCTTATACCCTTTGGAATATCCATCATGCTCTGTTCTCTTTTAAAATGATATCTATGGATAGAGCACCAGCCCTGAAGTCAGAAGGACTGAGTTCAAATGTAGCATCAGACACTTTTAATACTTCCTATCTGTGTGACCCTGGGCAAGTCATTTAACCCCAACTGACTCAGGAAAAAAAAAAGTGGTATCTATTAAATTTTGTGTGATTCTAACTATGGTTTCTTGGTCCTTGAATTCTTTTATTCCTCTGGTGGCTTACAATATTTAAATTATAACTTTTGGATTTTAACTACAACCTGCCTCTGAGTTTTCACTTAAGGGTTTTTTTCAGAAGGTGATCTGTAGATTTTTTTTCTATTTTTCTTTTGTCTTCTTGTTTATTATATCTAAACAGTTTTCTTTCATGATCTCTTGAAATACTATATCTAAGTTATTTTTGTGATCCTGGTTTTCAGTGATTCCGAAATCTCTCCTTGATCTGTTTTCCAAGGCAGTTTTTTTTCTTTTTAATGATATCTCATAATTCTTTTTAAAAAAATATTTTGACTTTGGTTTAATATTTCTTGCCTTGTGGCATAATTAACTTGCTTGGTCCATTCTAACTTTCTAGAAATAAGTTACTTGAGTAAAGATTTTTGCGGAAGTTTTTGTGCCAATCTGTTAATTCTCTTCCATTTTCTACAAAGCTTTCATTTAATTTTAAAAATTTTTCCACTCTATAATTTTAATTTCATTAATAATGCCATTTTTGAATTTTAAATTTTAATTGATCTTGTGACCCAGCTATGTTGTTTTGTTTTTTTTTTTTTCCTTTGGGGCTTTGTAGTAATTTGTATTTATTCTCCTTCTGGGTCTTTGTCTTGAGTATCTTTGACATCAAAGTAGTAAAACTAATTTTTTCTTGTTGTTGTTTACTCATTATTCCACCCCTGTTTTTCAGATTGACAGTTTATGCAGGATATGTGTATTTCTGGCTGTCCTGTTGTGGTTTTGTATAGACCCGACTTTCTTATCTGTACTATTTTGTATTGGTTACTGTATTCTTCAAGAATCATAATGTTAAATGCAGTCAGAGAAGTTTTAACTTTCAGTGAGCTTTGTGCCCTCAGATTGAGGGCATAATCTGATCACTGCGCTCCTAGGCTTTCTAGGTTTTAGTCCAGGTACCAAAAAGGAAAGACTTGCTCCTTTTTGGTGCTTAAATAAACAAAAGTTGTCTATAGTTCTTTGTAGCTAGATGAAAGGCTCAGCATGTTCAGAACAATTATGCTATTAGCAGCTTAGACCTTCTGGGCCTGGACCTGAGTCTCTGATCTGCTCTTGGGTTGCTGTTTGCCTATCACTATTCTGACCTAAGGGTTGAGATGTGCAGAAGAAAATGACCAACCACTTTGGTATCTTTGCCAAGACAACCTCAAGAAGTGTCACAAAGATTTGGACATGACTGAAATGACTGAACAACTGAAAAAGACTGAAATCTATGGAGAGATGGTGTTGCTGCTACAAATGTGTTCTAGACCCAGAGTAGAATCCATGATCTGCACTGAACAATCCAGCACTGGTGGTCCACCTGGGAGATTTAAGAGTTTACACACTAATCCCTCTGGGAAATCTCATGTTTTTGGTCTAGCTGGTAAACTAAGTTCAGCTCTTTTTGCAGATTGAATCTGTGATCAATTCACAGATCTGTGACCTACTTCTAATAATATAGTACCTAATTCTTCAGTTGTATACTATCTATTAACAATCAACTAGTCGACTGCATTAACTTTTAGAAAAGACATTAATTGAAAAGGTATAGCAAGAAGAGTAATTAGAAAATAATTCTGAGTCTGCCTTCCCTAATTTGGCCATTGTCCTCTCATGACTGTCTTTCCAAATCCATTTGTTGATTCTTCTACTTTACCAGCCATTACAATTCTGGCGGACACTACTGTGATGTCTTGTTTTCTTACAAGTTCACTACCTGGCAATTAATCTCAGAATATTTAACTAAGATCACAAAAGAACAAACACCAGAGACAGAAGTGGCCATGGCTATATTAGAGGAGAGGCTAATCAAAAGCAAAACACTTTTAAAGAGGAACAGGGTAAAAGAAAAGAGAGAATAGAATAAATGGGATGGGAGAGGAAATATGGTTAGCAATAGCAAGTGTGGAAAAAAATTTGAAGCAAGTTACTCTAATAAAGGTCTCAAATATATTGAATTAATTTATAAAAATGAGAGCCATTCCCCAATTGACAAATGATCAAGAAGATATGAACAGTTTTTAGATGAAATAATCAACCATATATATTTCATATAATCATATGAAAAAAATTCTCTAATTCACTTTGATCAGAGAATTAAATGCATATTAAAATAATTATGTTAGATTGCCTAATAAGAAAGAAAAGAAAAATAGCAAACGATAAAGAGGATGTGGGGGAAAATGAGACACTAATGCACTGTTGGTGAGTTGTGAACTGATACAACCATTCTGTAGAGCAATTTGGAACCATGCCCAAAGCACTATGCATACCATTTGACCTAGAAATTCCACTACTGATTCTATATCCCAAAAGAGATAAAAATCAAAAAGGAAAAGGACCTTTATACAAAAATATTTATAGTAACTTTTTTCTGGAGACAAAGAATTAGAAATTGAGGGGTTGTCCATCAATTGGGTAATGTTTGAATAAATTGTGGTATGTGATTATGATAGAAGACTATTATACTATAAATGATGAGCAGGATGCTTTCCTAAAAACTTTGAAAGACTTCTATGAACCAATGCAAAGCAAAATGTACTGTGCACAAAATAACAATAATATTGTAAAATGATCAACTGTGAATGATTCAGCTATTCTCAGCAGTACAATGATCCAAGACACCTCTGGGCAATTTATGCTGAAAAATGCTATCCATCCCCAGAGAAAGAACTGATCATGTCTGAATGCAAATTGAAGCATAGTTTTAAATTTTTATTATTCTTGAGATTTTTGGTCAATTTTTTTCTCTCACAATATGACTATTATGGAAAGGTTTTGCATTACTATACATATATAAGTTGTATTGAATTGCTTGCCTTCTTGATCCTTGTGTAAAAATGCCAACCTATTTGCACCAGGAAGAGCTGAAGTACCTGCTTCCCCTTTCATTCCTTGACTGAAAGCCCCCTCTGTATTGGGCTCAGCTCACTCAAATACCAAATAATACAAGTTGGTGAGATGTCTAAAGGAAGGAAAACTTGGCCATTTTCTTCCATGAAATAGTGCCTCTACAGAGAGATGTAACTAAACAACTTCTAGGGTCTCCTTTTTAAAAATTATTTTAAAAAATAATAGCTTTTCATTTTTCAAAATACATGCAAAGATAGTTTTTCAACATTCATCCTTGCAAAACTTTGTGTTCCAAATTTCTTCTCTCCCTTTCCCTTCTCCCTTAGACAGCAAATAATCCAATATAGATTAAACATGTCCAATTCTTCTAAACATATTTCCACATTTGTCATGCTATCTGAGAAAACAGATCAAAAGAAAAGAAAACCATGAGAAAGAAAAAAAAACAAACAAAAAATAATAGCCAAAAAAAGTGAAAATACTATGCTTTTATCCACATTCAGTCTCCACAGTGCTCTCTCTGGAAGCATATGGTTCTTTCTATCACAAGTTTATTGGAATTGCCTTGAATCACCTCATTGTTGAAATTACATCACAATTGATTATCATAATCTTGTTGTGTATAGTGTTCTCAGTTCTACTTACTTCACTCAGCATCAGTTCATGTAAGTCTTTCCAGGTTTTTCTGAAATCATCCTGCTGATCATTTCTTATAGAATAATATTCCACAACATGCATATAATTTATTCAGCCATTCTCCAACTGACGGGCATCCGCTCAGTTTCCAGTTTCTTGACACTACATAAAGAGCTGCCACAAACATTTTTGCACATGTGGGTCCCTTTCCCTTTTTTATGATCTCCCGGATACAGACCCAGTAGTGATAGTTGGATCAAAGGGTATAAAGAGTTGGATAGCCTTTTGGGCATAGTTCTATATTGCTCTCCAGAATGATTGGATCAGTTCACAACTCCAAAGGATGTCTTCTAACTTAGAAATTCTATGCTACTTTGATTCTAGATGTCAATCTTAAAAAAATTTTAAATGGCAAAAAATAGTGACACGTATTATATTATAATATGCTAAAAGACAAAACCAAGATGGTATCAGATTTTGCCATTAGAACAAAACAAGATGAACTTTAATAAACACAAACACTTAGTGATTATACAGATAAAATCCTTCTTGGAGAATCAGAGATTTGAACACAAGAAAGACTTTAGAGGTCACCTAACCCAATCTCCTCATTTTACAAAAGAAAAAAGTCAGAATAAGAGATATTGAAAGATTTGTATCCTATATGTATCAAACAAGTCAAACTTGTCATCACAGCAGTTTCTGTAAAAAAAATTGGATAAGTAGATGGTGGTTGATAGAGAATAAAGTTAATTGTCTATCAGCTCAAATTGAAGTAATAGTTACTTTTTTTAAAAAAGGAATTGTAGTTTGCACTTATAGAAATATATATTTTTAATATTTGTCTGCATCAATCAAACTGCATTTGTTAAAATGAATGTAGTTACTATTGCCACATTTTGATTTCCAACTGGAAATTGACCAGAAGACAGCAGCCAAGACAGCAAAAGCTATGGAAATTAATTTTTATATAAAGTATTTAGATTATAAACTGTTTCCATAGTGATAATAAAAATCTGTTAATAAGTGCAGTGAGCAGAACTAAGAGAACCTTGTACAAACTTAATAGCGACATTGTACAATGAGCTACTATGATGACTTAGCTCTTTTCATTACTGCAATGATCCAAGACAATTTTAAAAAACTCATGATGGAAAATGTTATCCATATCCCGAGAAAAAACTCATGGAATCTGAATGCAGATTGAATACCATTTTAATTTTCTTTATTTTTTTCATAGATTTTCTCTTTTGTTCTGCTTCTTCTTTTATACCATAAATAATATGAAAATATGTTTCACATGATTACACACAAATAACATATATCAAATTACTTGCTGTCTTAGGGAAGAGGGAAGGG
Source organism: Sminthopsis crassicaudata (assembly GCF_048593235.1). NCBI lineage: Eukaryota > Metazoa > Chordata > Mammalia > Dasyuromorphia > Dasyuridae > Sminthopsis > Sminthopsis crassicaudata. The sequence goes on along the minus strand of NC_133619.1, from coordinate 339,489,896 downwards.
AAGCAGAAGGCAAACAAAATCTTACTTTAAAATTAATGTTAAACATATACTTTAACATATTTAACACATATTGGTCAACCTGCCATCTGGGGGAGAGGGCGGGGGGAAGGAGGGGAAAAGTTGGAACAAAAGGTTTTGCAATTGTCAATGCTGAAAAATTACCAATGCATATATCTTGTAAATAAAAAGCTATAATAAAAAAATAATGTTAAAAAACATAAAAATACAAAAAAAATTTAAATTGTACAGAAAAAAGATCTGCTGAGTGAATGACTAAACGAATGAGTTGGAGGAATTGAGTATATTTAACTCTATGAAGAGAAGACTTACAGGAAATATAATTATCTTCCAATAATTGAAGAATTAGCCTCTGGATGAGGCATAACTTTCAGAAAGAAGTAGGAAAAATGTGTGGATGGAAGTTGATGGAAGGAAGATTTCAATTCAGTACAAGGAAGGACGTCCTAATGAAGATCCTTTGGTTTCTATGAAAACCTCTGGTCAACTAAGAATCAGAGCTGTCCAAACTGGGACAAACTACGTTTCGAGAAAGTGAGTTAGTTTCCTGTCACTGGAAACATTCAAGCAGTTGACCATCTGTCTGGGGTGGTGTAGCAGTGGCTTATGCACTGCGTAGAACCTTGAAGTAGATGTTTTTACCCTTTAGGTTTCCTTCTGTAAAAAGAAGGGTTGGAATAAATGATCTGTAAGGGCTCTGCCTGCTTGAGGTATCCTGATTTATGATCTGTGACCGCTAAGGTCCCTTCCAACACCAAAATTCCATGATTCCATGAAATTACTATGGGGAATGAAATGAGTAATCAACATGGAAAACAGGTCTGCAAAATCATTCCCAAGGGAAGCCTTGACAACAAAACTAGTTTTTTCTGAGTTTTCCTTCCCTGATTCAATCTGCAGCCAGAATGTCCTCTTGATCTAGAGAAAGGGGATAAAAGAGAATTGTGTGTGTGTGTGTGTGTGTGTGTGTGTGTAAATGTAGATATATAAATATAGATAGGAAAAATTTCCCACCCCATGTACACAGCTTTTGATCTTGTTTACACGCTGATTCTTGTTTTCAGCATGTTATGTTGAATCAAGAAATGATTCTCAGGTGGATTCTGAAGTATGTTTGGAATGTTTGCCCCTAGAGGCGTATGATATATGATGGCTGTCTTTTGTGTGAATAGAACTGTCTGTTTATCTTATAAAATTCTCCTTTAATTGAACAAGTCTCTTTTAGTGACTAATGATAAGGGGGAATGCTGAACCTGACCCTGGAGTCAAACTTGCTTAGTGAATAAGTCTACAACACCCCATGAGAGAGATATAGTGAAGATATTTGCTTAGCTTTTGTCTGGATTCTGTCAAGAAGTTCTTTCCTGGGTCTAATCAGGATAGTCCCAGCTGCATTTTGAGTCCATCTCCTCTCCCTGATTCTCAATTAAAATAAAGATCTGCCAATTAGCATTCTTCTTTCTTCATTTTACTCATGAACTCAAGAACAAATTGATCTTTTCAACTTGATTGTGGTTATCTATTTTTATTTCCTCCAAAGGGTTTCCAAATTGCTTACTACCAATAGCAATTAATGGGAGGTAGTACTAATAGATGTGTTTTGTTTTATCTCATTAACTGAGATAACTTATCTCATTAATTGAGTCCTAGGCAGAAAGAAAAATGAATGATTTAAAAACTTATCTAAAAGATTTCATCTCTTCCTTCCTAGTTATTCAAAACAACTTTATACAAAGGATCTTCCAATTAACATTTTCCAAAAGGAAATTTCTCTAGGTAACAGAAAAGGAACAAGGCAGTAACTATGCAAATTGGAGGGGAAAAAAAAAAAAAAAAGATAAAGATGGAAGGAAGGAGAAAAGAGAATCTACAGCATGGTCACTTTGGAATGTCCTCACACCAGCTTAGAATTAAGATTAACCTCAGGATAGCCTAAACATTCTGAATACCTAGGGAGGCCTAACTGGCTTCTGAAGCTTTTTAGAGAAGAGGTGGGAAATACAGGAGATTAGAATGTCTTAGTTTCCTAAAGGAATGAAATTAATAATCTTGAATTTGGGAAGAATGACTAGATGTTAGGAACAAATATATGTCATTAAATATTAGGGTTACAGGGACCAATATTGCTAGATGATCCAAGGTATTTTATTTGTATAAGCATAGGAAACATCAGACCTTTTCTACTAAATCTCTAAAATATGAGTTAGGAACAGAGACTGGTCCTGTGATTTCATTACTATAAGGAATGCCTGGATGGAGAAAATCTGCCATGAAAGCTAGCGCATCCTCTGCAGCTCATTTGAGAGTTGTCTAGAATAGAAAAGTCGAAAGCCACATGCACCCCCCACCCCCAGCCCTAAAACTCTGGTGTAAGATTTGAGCTAGATTACAATTAATGGGAAAATTGGAAAATATTTAGCAACATAAATAAAAATTTAATGAAACAAATAATATTAACACATGATTTTCTAATTCAGTATATTGCACAAGTAGAATTGGGAGAGAAATGATTCAACAGTAATTCATGTAAGAGAGATTTGGAGGGAGAGGGAAGGGAAAGAAGACAACAAAGTCCTTCAGCTATAAGTTCAACTTTTCAGTGGGATAAGAGAACAAAGAAGGGAAATGATTAAACTGTGGACCTAGAGTTGGAAGAGACTTCCAAGACCATCTAGTCCAACGCCCTCATTTTATATACAAAGAATAGGTGGACTTGTCCATGGTCACAAAGGTTATAATTTTTCCCCCTGAGGCTGGGGTTAAGTGACTTGCCCAGGGTCACACAGCTAGAAAGTGTTAAGTGTCTGAAGCCAGATTTGAACTCGGGTCCTCCTGACTTCTGGGCTGGTGCTCTACCCACTGCGCCACCTAGCTGCCTTGAAGGTAATAAATATTGAAAACAGAATTTGAACTCAGGCTTTCTGACTTCAGAGGCTTAGCATATGTACTAAGACCATAGTGCCATGGTTATGGAATCTTAGAGTTGGAAGAAACTTTAATTCCAGGAAAACAAAAAAATCTTGGATATAATGAGGAGACAAACCAAACGATGCAAAAGAAAGAACATTGATAAAGAGAACTATGGGTTTCATTCTATTTGCCATTAATCGACTATGTGACTTCAGATTAAGTCCCTTTGCGTCACTTTGTATCCTTAGCATCTACATATACTTAGCAAATATTTGTTGATTGATTATTGATCCATCTCTCTAGGCCTCTTCATCTGTCAGATAAGGAGGTTAGATTCTGTGATCCATAAAGTTGCTTCTGGACAGCTCAAAGCAAATAAATTCCTTGTTGGCTCACCTGCTTTTCTACTTAACTATCCTAGCAAAACTCCATCCCCTTTCCCCTCCTGCTCAGGTCTTGGGTCTCCCAATACCTGGGCCGCCACTGGCAACGTTATCCCTTCCTTTGTGAGTCTATCTGAATGTGTATTCACATTTCTTCAACTATAGATTCCTCTCACAATGCATGCTATTGTTAGTGTTCGCATGTTTGGTTCATTTCTCCCCCTCCCCCACCTTGACACGTAGCCAGGGTAATGGTTTAAGTTCACCCTGAAATGAGACACAGACAGCCGGATTCAGAATGCCATCCTCCCCAGAGGACAGCTGGGGTTTGGAGCATAACACAGGACAGGCAGGGCTATTGTGCTCCTTGTTTTCAACAGCACTGAGCGCATTGTCAGTGCTCAAGAAGTGTTCAATAAAATTGCTATGTGGACAGCTGGGGCCTTGGGTAAAGAAGGGCCAGAAGGCATAACACAAATAAACACCGAAAGGAGAAGCTTGGATGAAGGGAAGGCGTGTGACCCCGGAGTGCTGGCGCCCAGTGCAAACACAGAGCACACTGCATGTCAAAAGCAGAAAGGGGAGAGAAAGAGCTCTTCCACCTTCCCCAAACAGAGCCTGACCCACAGAATTAGGAGCTCCCCGTCATGAATCTCCTTTTATTTACTATAATGAAAACCCAGCCATCTGTCTTAATAAAGTTTATCTGTGCTCTGTTTGATTGAGTTTGCAGACCGATTGAAGCACTGTCTAAAAATATGTCTGCTCCTTGTTCTCCTTATCTTAAAAGGGATTTTTAAAAAGAAAATTTTGTTGATATTTTCTGGTTTTACATCACTTAAATTTCCCCTCTACACCTTTCCTTCCTCAGAGTCATCATTCATAATAAAGATTTAAAAAAAAAAAAGAGGAAGATTTTTAAAAGAGCAAAAACAATCAATTCATTATAAAAAAGAGAAAGAAACCGATAATGTATGCAGTGTTCCATACTTTTCCTTCCCCATCTCTATAAAGGAGGTATTTTCTCATATCTTTTCTTTGGGATCAAGCTTGGTTTTTTGTTGTTTGGAAACATTCATTTCAATTGTTTTGTGATTCCAATGTTTTCCATTTACGTGATCATAGTCAAATAACAATATTGGACTTGGGGATCTGTAAATGTAATCGTTGCATATTTTATTTTCTTGGTTCTGCTTACTTCACTTTTCTTTAGTTCATCTGAGTCTTTCCATGAATAGGAATTTTTTTTAACTTGAAAGAGTATTGTTTGGGATCCAACAATCAGAAAGAATAATAAAGATGAAACTATTTCAAAAATGCTTTAAAGATAGTCTTAAATCTTTGTGTGTTGAAATGAAATTAGAAACAGCCACTTTAGTGGTAAATCCAGTCTTCCTATCCAATGGCTTTGTGTCTGAGAATCTTGAAGCCTTTAATTCCATCATCTTTCCCCAGAAAACCCATCTGCCATAATAATGCACAATTTTACACAGGCTTTTCAAACCAAGTGCACAGAGTAATGCTCTATTTGAAAATATCAGCTGTAGAACAAAATTTTTTTTAAAGAATCATGCCAAGGTTTTGGGAAAATTATGAAAATATTCCTTGTAACCTATTAGTAAAGACAATGGTTATACCAGTTGCTCAAGTCCCATCAAGCCACATTTTGTTTCACATTGTCTTTTGCTATCCTCAATTGCATGTCACCACCCACTCTTTAATTTTATTCTGTATGCCTTAGGATAATTTGGAGTGCCAAACTTTTGTCTAAAAGAAACCTTTCCACTTTGCATATAACAACTCCCCCATTTCCACCCAACAAAAAAAGCCACCATTTTTAAAAGATTCCACTAAGGTATGATATGTGTTTTATCATGGGGATAGTAAGGTCTATCTACACTAGAATTTTCTGATCTTTGACATAGAAGTAAGGGAACTATGACATCATTCTCAAGAGATATAAATTTACATTTAATATAGTCACAGAATGGCAGAACAAGGAAACAGAGATTATCAGGTCTAGTATTTATCCAAGTAATTTTTGTCACAGAACAATCAGGGGCTTGAAATATGTGAACAGAAACTAGCTCCTCTAGAAAGTCTTAAATGCATGAAGTAGACGTGGGATGAGGGAAAGGGAAGTCAAAGAAATTTTAGGGCAAAATCAAGCAAAGTCATGTGTTAATATTTAATTCTGGCATAGATGTGACCATGAGTTCTCAAGGTAATATCAGCAAAGCATTAGATCTGACAATGTCTAACTATGCTGGAATGGCTTGAAGTTTGAGTCCTTATCATCTCAGACACAAACTAGCTACAGCCTAAAGGGTAGGTTCTTGCTTCTAGTCTCTCCCTATTCCAGTCTATCCTCATTTATCTACTTTTAGGGGGGGAAGTAGTATGTCCTATGTTTATTTGAGATCTTTGAAAGACAAACTGAAAGTATGACTATGTTACATACCCCTCACACACTCTTTCCTCAATTACTTCTAATAATTGCCTCAGGGATCAAATATAAAATATGTTTTTGGCTTTCAGATCTCTTCATCATGTGGCTCCTTCCTACCTTTATGTTTTTTGTACATTTGATTCCCCTCCATAGACTCCATGTTCCAGTGATATTGCTATTATTTGCTCCTTATTTTCAGATATTGACCTCCTGCTATTACTCACACAAAACATTCCTTTTCCTAAGTCAATCTGTGTTTTCTCTGATTGTACCCCATGCTCTTTCTTTTCACCTCTCCCTTCCAGCTTCCCTAGTTTCTTTCAAAATTCCACTTAAAAATCTAACTTCTATAAGCTTTTTCCTAATTCTCCCCACTGCTAGTAGGGGGCTTCCCTCTCAGATTCCTCCAAACTCACAGTTACACTCTCATCTTTTTGTTATTACATTGTATCATGACCCCATTTGGAATTTTCTTGGCAAAGATAGTGGAGTGTTTTGCCATTTCCTTTTCCAGTTCATTTTATAGATAAGGAAACTGAGACAGAGTTAAGTAATTTTACTGCCAGTAAATGTTTGAGGCCAGATTTCAACTCAGAAAGGTGAATCTTCCTGACTCCAGGCCTGGCATTCCATATACTGTGAGACTGAGCTGCCTTTCCAAAAGATCTTCCTGGTAAGATTTCCTCACTAACTCGAAGATATTAGGGACGTCAAAGTTGTGAAATTTATTCTTTAAAATCGCTTATCAGCAATTTTAGTCAGACATTCCCAGGGCCATCAGGTCAAAGAAGACTAAAGATAGGCTGACACATAAACTCTAGTGATTCACTTTATATACCCCCTACAAGAACATTACTCCATCTTTCAGCCTTCAATACCATTTTATTCACATTGCCCTTGCTTCCTAAATATTTTTTAAAGTTTACTATTTGATATAATCATGGTTTTATCTTGTACCATTGCATAGCATCCTTAAACTATGAGAATCCACTGGATCCCATTATAGTCTACCTCAAATAGATTTAATGCTGCATTTGGCAGATTCTTCTAGGAGCAGACAAAAAACCATCCCAGCTAGTTGAATTTTAGACCTTTTCCTAAAGATTATCAGCGGAGAACATTTGAACTGAAATTTAGCATGATACAAAATAGAAATGATATTTTTGGAGGAAAAAAAGATCTAGAACACCCAGGGAATGATGGTAAAAGGCAGGAATTTAAAGAAATAGCACTCTCAGAGTCTTGAACTATGCAATAAAAGCAACAGTCACCAAAACTATTTGGTATTGGGTAAAAAATAGAAAAGAAGATTGATGGAGCTGAATAGATGAAGAAGAAGAAAAAAACAATCTCAATAACTCAGGGTTCCATAAACCTAAAAACATATATTACCTAGGGGGGGGGGGAACTCCTTAGCTGATAACTGCTGGGGAAATGGGAGAGCAATCAACAAGATTAGCTTTAAACCAACAACTTACCCCATATTCTACAATGAATTAAAAATGTGTGTGACCCAAAAATTAAAGATCATAGTTGTTGTGTCCTGCTTTTTAGAGCCCCAAGTTGGGGTGACAAAATGTACCATGCTTTACTAGAATCCCTATGCCAGGGTGATTAAAACATACCGTCCTAGTGGAGAAGTGATGAGGCAGGACTCCTGAGAATGGTGGAAATATGGAGTCAGTTTATTCCAAGGACTTTCCCCTTTTCATACACTCATACCCTTATGTAACAAAAACAACACTGGACATGAGCAAGTATATACAGCGCACATGGGACCACACAAACAACTTACATTGAATGTAGTTTGCCACCTGGTATTACTCTGCTTCAATCACAACACAGGCTGTCACTGCCCCCTGACTTCTCAAGAAGGCTGAGAGCCCTTAGGCGAGATGGGGAGCCAAACCAGACATTGTCAGCAGGCTCCCTCTGGACTGAAGGGTCTCACCCACAGTTCCCCCACTGACTGTGACCCTCTACACATAGTGTAAAACATAATAAGAGACATAGATCCCACATTTTTCGCAGCTAAGGATATATGAGAATACACAAGAAATATCTGATCAAGAAGGAAAAGAAAACAAATGCAAGCAAACAACAATAGAAAGAGTAAAAATTGTGGTCCATACTCAGCTCCCACAGTCCTCTCTCTGGGTGTAGATGGCTCTCTTCATCACTGAACAATTGGAACTGGTTTGAATCATCTCATTGTTGAAGAGAGCCACATCCATCAGAAGTGATCGTTGTATAGTCTTGTTGTTGCTGTGTAGAATGATCTGGTTCTGCTCATTTCACTTAGTATCAGTTCACATAAGTCTCTCCAGGCCTTTCTGAAATCAGCCTCCTGGTCATTTCTTATAGAACAATAATATTCCATAACATTCATATACCATAATTTATTCATCCATTCTCCAATTGATGGGCATCCACTCAGGTTCCACTACAAAAAGGGCTGCCACAAACATTTTGGCACATACAGGTCCCTTTCCCTTCTTTAGTATCTCTTTGGGATATAAGCCCAATAGTAGCACTGCTGGATCAAAGGGTATGCACAGTTTGATCATAGTTCCAAATTTTTTGAGTATAGTTCCAAATTGCTCTCCAGAATGGTTGGATTCATTCACAATTCCACCAACAATGTATCAATGTCCTGTTTTCCCACATCCCCTACAATATTTGTCCTTATCTTTTCCTGTCATCTTAGTCAATCTGACAGGTGTGTAGTGGTATCTCAGAGTTGTCTTAATTTGCATTTCTCTGATCAATAGGGATTTGGAACACTCTTTCATATGACTACAAATAGTTTCAGTTTCTTCATCTGAAAATTGTTCATATCCTTTGACCATTTATCAATTGGAGAATGGCTTGAATTGTTATAAATTTGAGTCAATTCTCTATATATTTTGGAAATGAGGCCTTTATCAGAGCCTTTGACTATAAAAATGTTTTTCTCAGTTTATTGCTTCCCTTCTAATCTTGTCTGCATTGGTTTTGTTTGTATAGAATCTTTTTTAACTTGATATAATCAAAATTATTTATTTTGAGATTAATAATACTCTCTAGTTCTTCTTTGGTCACAAATTCCTTCCTCCTCCACAAAGCTGACAGGTAAACTATCCTATGTTCTTCTAATTTGTTTATAATATCATTCTTTATGTCTAGATCATGAACCCATTTCAAGCTTATCTTGGTATATGGTGTTAGGTGTGAGTCTATGCCTAGTTTCTCTGGCTAAGATCTTTAAAAAAAAAAAAAAAAAAAAAAAAAAAAAAAAAAAAAAAAAAAGCTAATTGTTGTAACAAGAAATAGCTGGTGAAATCTCCAGCAACAACATAGTAGTCATCGACAATGATGATTATTGGTCAACTATACCCTCCAACAGAATCTGTGGTGCAACAATAATTTATGGTAAAGGGTGGCTTTGGGGGTAGAGGAAGGGAGAAATATAGTAGGGAAAAATAATAAGCAGTGTAAAAAATGTACAGCAACTAGCTGATATAAGGAATAGAGTATTGACCCTGGAGTATATAGGACCTGAATTCAAATCCAACCTCAGATACTTATTAGCTTTGTGACCCTGGGCAAGTCACTTTACTCTGTTTGCCTCAGTTTTCTCATTTGTAAAATGAGCTGGAGAAGGAAATGGCAAACTGCTCCAGTAGGTTTGCCAAGAAAATCCCAAATGAGGTCATAGACGGTTAGACATGACTGAAAAACAATTGAACTGAATGTTTCAAAAGTAGAATTTTAATGCAAGTCTTCCTGGCTTACCATCATAGAAAGAATGCTAGACTAGGAGTCAGAAAACTTGCATTTGAATTACAGCTCTGTCAGTTACTACCTATATTTCATTTTTCTGAGCCTGATTTGAGCCTGAGACCTCTTTATCTATAAATTAAGATGACAGTATTTATACAATGGTATAATGTATTGAAATTATCAGAAGCAGAAAAAACTGTTCAAGTCCTTCCAACATTTAATAGCAGACCTCATATAATCCTGAATAAGTCACTTAACTAGGCAATTAAGTTACTGATTTACATGGGAATTTGTGTTCTTTTGAGTTTCCTACCCAGGGATGGAGTTTTCTACCAATGAATAGCCAAAAATATAGGTAACTGCAGAAATTTAAGTATTTCCACATATATGATTTAAAAAAAAAGTTATTCAGTATTTAGCAAACTTTTCTGTCCAATAGCTCTTTCTTGAATCTAACCTAAGCTTTGTTTTATGGGGAAAAATATTACTTAAAAGAATTTATTCAGTGCTCCTATTAACAAGTACATAAAACTAATTTTTTTTAACTTTCTGAGAGATGGGGTAACATCATTAGTAACGAGCTAAGCAAAGAAGGAAACGCATACTTAGCTCTAAGGAAAACAAATTTCATTATTCCAGATTGCTTTTATTTTAACTTCAAGTCCTTCAAAAGATAGTTTCAACAGTGTTTGTACTCTATCCATTAATAAAGAACACAAATTTTCTACTCTGTAGGATATGTATTCTACAGTCTGGTGAGACTATATAAAACCCTTCTCAGAATTATACTTTTAATTAAATATACTAAAACATAATTTTACAAAAGAAACCACTTATATTCAAATAATTGTCAAAATATATATATATTAAAAAATTCAGGGACCCCAGGTTAGGAATCCTAGCTTGGGGGAGGGGTAATCTTCTTGTTCTTGCCAAAATAATGACAATGATAATAATGACTAATAACAATGATAATAATAACAATAAATTAGTGGCCAATCTTCTGATATGAGCCTCTCTGACCTCAATAAGCCTAAATCTTAAAAGACAGCTGAACATTCTGGTAGAAACAGGGATTGTATACTAATAAGACCTAGTAAGTCTAGGGTCAGCTCCATATTATATTAAGGGATAAAAATAGGCTATAGAGATGTTACGATGCTATAGAGAAACAAAAAGATCACGTGGGGACCCTTTTTAAACACTCATGTCTTATGAGAGTTCCTAAAGCCCCTAACAGCCTTCTCAGATAAAAGTAAATTAAAGTTGATCAAAGAATCAGGGTCCATTGTTATGAATGAAAAAACCAGAGAGATAGAGTTTCTGAATAATTAGTAATCAATTTATTAATTAGTCTAACTAAAAGTCAATTCATTTATAATTAGTGATTTCTCTTGGTAACCAAAGACAACCAAGGAAGACCCTGAAAGTTTTAAATAACCCTTCCAAAACCAATTCCCTTCACAAGTGAAAATTAACTTGACAATTGGACATCTAATGAGGAGGTAGGCTAAAAGTCTTTATCTCCTTCTTCTAAGAATATGGCTTGATCATGAGATTGAATTATCTTCTGCAATCTGGACAGAAAAATCCATCTTCATTCAGCTCACTTTGGTTGATTTTTTTTCCTTCATGAGCTGACTCACCCTAAACTCTAATGGAGAGGTTGGATTTCGTTTATTTTCTAAATAGAAGTTAGATTCCCCTAGTTGGGTGGTATTTTCCCCAAGATTGAAAAGTATGTTTCTTGTGGGATAAGAATAATCTCATCAATCAATCCTGTCCTTTTGAGATTGACTTTAATAAGAGCTGGATCTTCATGAGGAAATAGTAAAGGGAAAAGTCTGGATGCTAATTTAATAATTATTAATATAATAATACAGCAATCATTTCTTTCACTTTGTCATAGAGAAGAATCATTTTTCAGTTGAGTTGGAGAGTCTAATAAAGTCTTTACCAGAAAGTCCTTGTGGTGATTTCACTAATGGTTTTCTCTCACTAAATCTTCTCTAAATTATGACTAAATTTCAAGAATTTTTTTCAATCATTGTAATAATAATTCCCTTCCATCTGCCAGTTCCTTTGCCACAAGTATTCTTTTTTATTGATAGTATATTTTGATCTTATAGCTCCTTCTGAATCATCTTTCTTCCTTTCCCTTCTCTGTCTTATTTCCTATCCCTATTTTGCAGTGCCCATTATCTTCTATTCTTTCCCCTCTTTAAGGACTTCTAATAGTCCCTACTCCTTTATCCCTGATCTACCCAATTTATCTTAAATCTAGAATCTCTCTTCAAGTCAAAGACCATATAAACCATCAGCCACAGCTGATTTTGCTTTAAGAAAAAACAAAGACCTTGAATCTGTGCATATGGAAAGCCACATTTGCAAAGTTGAACATTAGGGTTGTGATGAAAGGGAGATTGAATTTATGCCACTTGTTTCAACACTTTACTGCCTTCAGGCTTAAAATAAATGCCATTGAGCTGACTTTTTCTATCATAGCACCTACATCTCACCTCAGCAGACTGAACAATTGTTTCATTCACACTCACTTTTGAACCAAGCTCACCATATGTAGATTATTCTTCTCATCATTAATGAGCCAGCTTCAGTCTCATTATCTGGCTCTTCTAAATAATCTAGTAGAAGCCCTGATTCAAACAGCCTCCATTTATTTGGTCCCCAAAGAGGGCCAGACTGCAATGGTGCCTTGGGACTCAGAGAACAGCCAGCACTTGGCAAAAAAAAGAATTATTTGAAGGAGCATGAGGGCAACTGAAGAAATATTTCGCCATCTTAATTATTATATAGAACCAACAGACTTGTCTAATGGCCAGTAAAAAAAAAAAAAAATGCTAGTGTCCTCTTAGGCTGCAAGAATAGAATAATATCTTGGATGGATTATACTTGAAGTATTGTGTTACATTCTGTAATCTATCTAAAGGAAAGAAACCATGTTGTTCTATGAAATCATGTCACATAAGAATTAGTAGAAGGAAATAGAAATGCTGAATAGGAGGAAGAGACATAGAGCTGTCTTCAAATAACTGAAGGTTTGTCATGTGAGAGTTTATTTTCTATAGCACAAGAGGGCAGAGCAAGAACAATTGGTGGAAATTTCAGGAAGGCAGATTTCAATTCAGTATATAAAGAAGAATTTCCTATCAATTACAGAGATTCATAAATGGAAGGTTTTCTCTGGAAAAAAAAAAAAAGGCATTGATGGAGACCAGTGATTCAAGTGTTAAAACAGAATTTAGATGAGTCTCTGTCAGGGATATTGCAATCTATTATAAAAAGGAATTCTTTGGGGTGAGGAATTGAGTTAAATAGCATCTATAATTCTTTCTAGAGTATATATATAAATGTTTATAAGTGTTATGCTTATATACTTATATTAATTATATAAAATATTCAATTTTAATTATGTCTCCCTTAAAATATTAATTAAATTCCCATTTCCTCCCTTTCCTTGCTGTCTTCTCTTTCTTCTCTTTATTATTCTTCAGGTCTTACTCCCAGTTTTTACTACCTTATCCCTCAGAAACCTCTTCATTGTGGACGATCTTTCTAGCCTTAGAATGAATACTATGTTTGGAAGTACCTCAGCTCCTGGAATCCCTCCCTTTGATTGGATGACTCCTCCCAGAATCCTCATTTAAGGAGGATGTCCAGATCAGCCACAATTTATTCCTTTCCTGGCTATATTCCAGACTCTTTTCTCTCATACCCTTCACTCTAGAACCTTAGTTTCCTGCCCTACCCCACTGTAAACTTCCTTTTCTGAGATGTTTTACTTTATTAGAATGTAAGCTTTTTAAAGCCAGAAATTTCCTTTCTCCTTATGGCTGTATTCCCAACACTTAGCACAGTACCTGGCACATAAGTAAAAAGTAAAAAATGTTTGTTCACTGACTGATTTCTTAAATCTTGCCTCCACTATCAACACACACACACACACACACACACACACACACACACACACACACACTGTTCATTTATTTCAGTTGTGTCCAATTTTTATGACCCCATTTGGGGTTTTCTTGGCAGAGATACTGAAGTGGTTTGACATTTCCTTCTTCAATTCATTTTACAGTTAAGGAAACTGAGGCTTACAGGGTGAAGTGAGGTACCTACTTCACACAGCTAGTAAGTGTCTGATGCCAGATTTGAATTCAGTATCCAGACTCCAGAGTCTGATTTGAAGGAAACTAAAGAGTTTGAGTCTAAGGAAGGGAGAATTTAGTTTCCTTCAAAGATTCAAGAGTCACATCCCTTCAGAAAACTTTTTCCAGTCTCCTTAACTGTTAAGTGCTCTTCCACTTTTCAAATTATGTTATATTTACATATCAATTTAAATATTGCATTCCCCCTATTTAGCCTACCTCCACTCCCCTTTAGAATATAAACTCTTTAAGGTAAGAGATTGATTTCATCTTAACTTAGTTTTCACTATCTAGCCCCGTGCAGTACACCTAGTAGCACTTAATGAATGCTTGTTGTTGGAATGAATCAAAGTCTTCTAATATAATTCATATGAAATTGGCTTTATCCTTCCAGGGACTCTTATCTTCTAAAATTATTTTCTAAACTAGCCCTTATAAATAGAATTTTCAGCACATTCCTGAATGCAATTTTAAAGGTCATTAATAAATGGTGAAGAAATCCCTGAACTCTGCCCACATTTAAACAGAAACACCTCTGTTTCACCTGGTTGAACTCCACTCACATCTACCAGACATCTGCTGCCTATATATCATCTTATGTGTGTGCTCTATAATTTATCTTGATACAATCAAGCCATCTGTCACCTTCCACCTTAACCACTGCACACCTGCACCAAAGTCAGCCTTCTTTTCTTCAAAGGCCACTAATCTCCTGGAAAAAATCCCTTTTGATATTTATAACCAACATTCTGTAATCAGAGAATTATGCTTCCCCACGTATTCAAATTGTCTTTAGTCTTTAAAATGGTGATCCTCAAAACATGATAAGGGACAAGTAGACTTCCCAAAATCTTTTCAGAGAGTCTGTTTTCATAATAATACTCAGATGTTTTCTTTTCTAGTGTAGTAAAATATAGGTAGAGATAACACACATAAACAAAAATTCTTTGAGAGGTTCTTGAACATTTTTAAAAGTTTAAAAAACCTTGAGACCAAAAATTTTGAGAATTGCTCCTTTAAATAATTACTATGAGCTCTGATAGAGGATTCCTCATCTAGTTTTCTTTAAGGAGACCAATTTGCACTCATGGGAAAGCTCTGAGTAGATCCAGAAAAAAATTTACTGACAACCTACTCATTTAGGGATTTGCATTTACACTTAGAGAAATTGTCATAACATGGACTTTTCATTGACTCCATGTGGACAATAAATCTAACCTTTTCTCTACTCCATACTCAGTGTTCACATAAAATTTTTTTCCCCCTGAATTCACTTGAATTCAGACATCTTAAAACTTTTAGCATTCCCTCTGGATTTATCACCATTTTGTTCCTCGGCTAGACTTGAATGCCTATATGTGAATAACATACATATACACGTCTGCGCGTGTTTTTATTTATATAAATGCACACACATGTATATGAATATATATATATATACATATATATATATATATATATATATATATATATATATATATACACAGCTGAAATGAAGCATAAAACAGGGGTCCCTTCCCCTTAGGAACTTAAAAACCAATAGAGAAGGAAAAGGCAGATATAAATAATAAGTCACAGGAATATAAGTATGAGTGTTTATATAAATATATAAGATATGCACATGAATAGTCATATATGTGTGTATATATAAGTTCATACTTATAAGTATATAAACATCTATGTATATATATATATATATATATAAGTATATGCTATAAACATGTACTTAGGAGTATGTAGATATATACATATATATTCATATTCCTAGAACTTATTTATGTATGTTTTTCTCTGTTACTTTATAAGTTCTAAAAGGATATTTTGTGCTTCTTTTAAGAGTTTTCTACCATCCCATCTCTAGGCTAAGCTTCTCTGGGATTCTCTAAATTTTCTATACTTCAAGAGTGACAGAAGTCAGTATAGAAAAACTGAGAATCAATCAATTTTTCTGGGGTTACATAGATAGCACAATAATTTAGAAATATATGAGATCCAAGCCACTTCTTGAAAAGCAATCTTCACATTTCTACCCTTAGAAAACTGATTTTTAAAAAAGTCTATCAGGTATTGCCTTCTTCATGAAACCTTCACTGATTCCTCCAGCTAGAAAGAATTTCTTATATCCCCAATTTATCCCTCATCTTCACTTTTCTTATAGACCATGTTCGGCTCCATTTTTATCATAGATATTTTTGTATATGTCAGAGAGGGCACGATAGCACAGGGAAAAGATCATGAATTGGAGTCACATGACCTTGTTTTGAATTCTGAGTGGGTCACCCATTATTATCTGTGTGGACTTGGTCAAGTTACAATGGGTCTCACTCAGTTTTCTCATCTATAAAACTAAGGGATTAGACTAGAAAACCCCTAATTAAGTCACCAAAACACAAGTATGAGTGTTTACATAAATATATAAGATATGCATATATATGTATATAGTCATGTGTATGTATATATTCATTCTTATAAGTATATATCTATGTGTAAGCATATAAGTATATGCTTCCAGCTTGAAATCTATTTTCCTGTGATCTTATTCTTTTATTATTTTATAAGGATGAGAGCAAGAATTGTACAATTTTCATCATTGTATGCTAGATTAAAGCCTAGAAAAGGGGCTTATATGTTTTAGACATTCAAAGCCTTTGTTTAGTAAATGGAATTATTTAATAGTTTTATGTGCCCATTTTTGAGTTTAAAATTGTATGAATAAGACATTATATATTTATCTAAAAAAATTCCAAATGCTAAGATAAACATTTTTTTCATTGCTGTTTCTTATGTGGCATTCAGTTTATTTTTCCTGTGGGTTTCTGACACTTATTTGGAAAACAGCTTCCCCATCTCTGTTTTATGGTATCCTCTCCGAACTATCATTTTATGTTACAGTAGCCTACATATCATTTTAATATCTGATGTGATGAGAGAATTGGCTAAGGAATTTGCCAAGAGCTTTCCACAATAAAATAAGATTCCAAATCTAAAGCAGCTATTATAAATTTCTTCCACTAGTTCCTTTCCCTAAACATCAGTATCTGAAGCAGAACTCAGCAGTTTGACCCATTAAATTCTTCAAATCTCAAATAAGATATTCTTTGACAACTTTCTAAAACAGAAGATCATTGATTTTTTAAAATGTCTACCCCTTCCTCCATTCCTAGAGTCTGACTCTTTCTTTATTGTGTTTTCTATTAACTAGCTGATTTTGTGCCTTATTTATTCATTGAACAAGCATTCCCTGGACGCTTACTCTGTGACTAGCAGTGTGCTAAGTAGTGTGTGTGTGTGTGTGTGTGGAGGGGGGGGTGTTGTTGTTCAGTTGCTTTCAGTCATGGTGGACTTTTTGTGACTCAGTTTTCGCTTTAGAAGAAGGGAGGGGAGAGAGGAGAGGAAGAAAGGGGAGAAGGGAGAGAGAAGGAAGAAAAAGAAGGAAACAAAGAAACACAAAGAAACAGAAAAGAAGAAAGAAAGAAACTTTAGAAATCATCTATTCTTGTGGTCTGTGAACTGTGAATTTCAGTGAACTCATAGGAAGAAAAAAATTACATCTTTATTTTTGCTAATCTCTAACTGAAATTGTGCATTTCTTTTAATTATTGAACAATGTTCTTCTGAGGAGTCCATAGGCTTCACCAGACTGTCAGAGGGATCTAGGACTGGCAAAAAGTTAAAAATCCCTGAATGGGTCCAACTTCTTCATCTTATGGTTAGGAACAAAACTGAGAGGGGAGAAGTTCTTATCCTAGGTCAGAGTTAGTAAGTGATAGGAACAGGAAACTGAACCTAGTACTAAAATTTGCTACACAAACCAAGCCATTCAAATAAATTTTACCAACTTTAGCATTGTCCTCATTTGACTCTTTGCCTATCCTGATCTTATGATATCTCTTGAATTTAAGAAAAAAAATTGAACAGTAAATCTGAATTCAAATGCAACTTCTGATACTGTGTGACTCTAGGCAAATCACTTTAACCTCGGTTTGCCTCTCAGGTGATTAGGGTCAAATGAGATAGTAATTATAAAGTGTTTACCATAGTACCTGCCACTTAAGTGCTTCATAAATGATAACTATTATTATTAAAGAGAACTATATCAGAAGGAAAAAAGAGAATGAGTTCATACTTCCTTGGATAGTCTTTAAAAAGCCCAAGTCATCCAAATAATCCTGTCTTATTTTCTATACCCTTTTAATTTTTAATTTAAAGGCAAGCAAATCATTGTTAATTAAAAGTTTAATCCATATTTTTATGGTTACCATAATAATTTTGTGTCAAATTAACAATACAGTAGAGCTGTATTTTATGGGCTGCATGTATATTGAACAAGGCCTCTTACATGATCAATGTGCAGAGTACATTTATGCCTATTTTATTGGTCTTAGAACATGATTTTATTATACTAAATTATAATAGAGGTTTTATAATTGTGGTATCTTTATTTTGGAGACATATTGCTTGTTGCTCATATTTATGATTTATTTTGAGTCAAGTTCTTGTGCAGGGATAGGGCACTCAATAATTCCAATGGAAAAATTTGCTTTATTTTATAATGATCCACTTTAAGGTATGATTTCTATGAATGCACATAGCAAAATGTCCTGTCGTTTTATTACTTAACCTACTGGTGGCCCCATGTTACCTATTCTTCTTAAGGTACTTTATACTGTAGGATATATATTATCAGCAGTGTAAATGTTTGATTAAAGGTATAATATGCTTCAAATGTAACATTCAAAGAACTGTTTGAATTTTCTTGGAAATTTTATCTACAGTTGAGATGAATTGCTACCAGGGAAACAGTGATTCCTTGGTTATCTGGTCCCTAATCTGAACAACAATATACATTTATTTATTAAAGACCCTAAACTATGAATTTTCCTCTGTGTTAAAAATCAAATTCTTTTTTAAAAAATTAAAAACGAAGCACAATGACACTAAAATATTACATTTTAAAAGCATCATAAAAAGAGCAAGATATAAACTAAAAAATTTTTAAGTACAACTTGATGTTTTTTATTATGCATCAACTGTTATAGATAGCTATTCTAAACCTAACTTTATGCATAGGCCTAATTAAAATATTTCTTAGTAACTAACTTATCACCCTTCTATTCAGTAGTACTTAAAAATATATCCAGATCTTATAGTTGTTGCTGCAATTTAAAACAATTTTAATGTCAAATGATTTTGTAGCTCCTTGCAGATCTGGATAAAAATATTACATCTTAAAGAACCATTCTTTTAACTGTTCTCTTTTTGAAAACAGCTAAAAATTAATTCCTTATTAAGCTTTATTCAGTTTTTCAGCATCTCTGATTTTTTCCCAGAGCAGAAACAGAAAAAAGTTGTCTTTACAAATAACATGTACCCCAAATTGTTTTTGTTCCCAGACAAAAGGGAAAACTTACACAAAATCTTCCTGTTGAAAGGGATACTTTTATATGTTAACCTTTAATAACTTTTTCTTCCTATCTAGACTCAAAGAAATTATATTAATGATAAATGTTTAAAAGAAATATCTAAAGGGACTTCATTCCTTTTTAATAATAAATCCAAACTTAGACCAGAACAAAACTTCTAAAAATTATTTTTGTTGTTTGTTTAATTTTTTTTGCTATTTTTAAAAAATATATAATGCTACTATTTGTGTAATTCTGGACAAGTCACTTAACCCTATGTTTGCCTCAGTTCCCCAACTGCAAAATGAGCAGAAGAAAATGGCAAATCACTCTGGTATCTCTGCAAAGAAAACTCCATCCTTCCCACAAATTTGGACACTCAGCAGCACCCAAATCTCTTTCCAAAAGCCTATCCCTATAGAACTCTCTCATACCAAAAAATATTCATCATAGAATTAAAAATTCCCTTTTCTGTTTTAGCTTGCTCAGAGTTTTTATTAAGAAGGTGATCAATAGGGAAAAACGATTCTTTAGAAAGTGATTCCCATCTACTTAATAACTCTTTTAATTCAGGGACATTGGCCTGTGGCATGTTTTGTGAACAAGACCCTCCATGTCTCAGCTTTATGTATTTTCTCTGGCTCTCCCCATGCCCAAAACATTCTTCCTACTTACGTTCACCTAGGAACATTTCTGGCTTCTTTTAAGTCCCACCTAAAATCCCATCTTTTACAGGAAACCTCTCTCAATTCTGCTTAATTAGATCTAGTGTCTTCTCTCTATTAATCATTGTTGATTGATGTTTCATGTAGGTTGTTTATATACATGTTTTCATGTTGTCTTTCCCATTAGATTGTAAGCATCTTGAGGATAGGAATTGTTTTTTGCCTCTTTTTGCGTCCCCAGCACTTATCACAGTTCCTGGCAAATAGTTGGCCCTTAATGTTTGTTGATCAGTTGATCAAAATATCATATACATATTTACATACATATGTACATATAAAAACAAAGAGGAAGAAAAAGCATTATGTGTAAAAGGGGTTAGAATATCTGTTAGGTCAAGACTTTTCCACGTGGAGTGTGAGACATCCTGCATAAAATGCAGACAGTTTCTGGGGAAAGGTCATGAATTTTAGGGTTATCTAAGGGTCACTTAGATTATAGGCTAATTTTAATAACCAGGCAGCATCTTTCTGGACACAGAAAGATAAAATTATGAAAAAAAAGGGGTGTGTGGGGGAAGAACAAGCTTCCTGACATCCATACTTCCTCACTTTAAAGCACAGGAAAAGGGCATTTTAAAAATGGAAATAGCTAAGCTGGCTTCTCCACAGTTAAATAAAACAAACTGACTCAGCAACTACTTTTGAGAGCATATGCAACAATCCACAACAGTAGTCAAGGCCCCACTGATTAAGAAAGAGATTGATACGCTGCGAAATGTTCAGAGGAGGACAAGAAGGATAGTAATGGGCCTTGGGTAGATGACATATGAGGATTGGTTGAAGTAACTTCATTCTCCCTAAAAGAAAAAAATATAAATTATTAACCATCTAAAATACTTCAAAAGCTGGGGATTTCAGAGTTGAAAAATTCATGTTCATAGGTCATTTTTAAATGGAGTTTTAGTAAGACAAGCAATCCAATGTTTGTAATCAAAGATTGTTTGTACTTTTATTATATTTCTTATCAGAGTGCTATGAAAGTGTTCTTGTCCAGTTATTTTTCAGTCATGTATGACTCTGTGATTGCATTTAAGGTTTTCTTGGCAGAGATATTAGAGTGGTTTGTCATTTCCTTCTCCATACTGATGAGTAAACTGAGGAAAACAGGATTGAATGATTTGCTTAAGGTCACAAGGCTAGAAACTGTCTGAGAACAGACTTGAACTCAGGAAAATGAACCTTATTTCAGGCCCAGCATTCTATCAATTAGAACCATCTAGCTCCATGCTAACTTGTAAAATAATGTAAGATAAAAGACAGATTCCTGAGGCACTCGACTATTAGCCAATCAGGTTGAAATTTTTTTATTAACTAACCAATGTTTTTATTCACCCATTTCCAACCTCTCCTCCTCAACCTATTTCTTATTTACTCCATATTTATCTTATTCACCAGGATATCATGAAGAACTTCATCAAATGTATAGACAAAATCTAGATTTCCTATGTTTATCTGTTGTCCCATTCTAGTTTAATAATCCTGCCAAAGGGGGCAGCTAGGTGGTGCAGTGGATAGAGCACCAGCCCTGAATTCAGGAGGACCCGTGTTCAAATCTGATCCCAGACACTTAACACTTCCTAGCTGTGTGACCCTGGGCAAGTCACTTAACCCCAGACTCAGAAAAAGAAATAAATAAGTAATCCTGCCAAAAAGTGAAATTATGGTCTGGTATGATTGCTTTTAGTGAACCCTTACTGACTTTAGCCTCTTTCCTTTCAAAGTCCTCAGAAATGGTTTCCTTAACAACAGATATCTAGATGTACAGAAGAGTATTGAGGTTCAAAAGAAAACACAGCTTTGAAAGTAATGTGTTAAATTAATTATATACTTTGTTAAAACGTAAGCTATAGGTATTAGAGATACACAAACATACAAAATGGATTACAAGAGACGATTACATGTGAAATAGGATGTTTGTAAAGTTCAGAATAACTTTTAAAATAACTAGTCATAGTATTTGACCAGAAATAGATATCAAAACACAACTGTAGGCGACATTGAACAATGTTCATCTGTTTCTTTCTCTATATATAATATCTAGAACAATCACAAAAAGTGTTCAAGTATTAGAAAATAGCAAGAGATATAAAACAAAGAAAGAAACTAAGGGATGATTTGATAACAGTTTAAAAGCATATAAGCAAAGCATTAAGAAGAACCATCTGTTCCCCATCTGCGTTGCTTTAAGAGTAGTTAAAATAGTTTTAAATTGTGACAAAAGAGAAGGAAGACAGACATATGGAGGAATTGCCTAGTTTTAAGGGTTACTAAATATTAGAATGAATTACCTAAAAAGGTTTTAATTTTGTTTGTTTGTTTATCTCCCTAAGGACCTTTCAGAACAAGATGAATTTAAACCAGCAAAAAGTAGAGGTTTCACTAGATGATTTCTGGATGGCCCTCCCAATTCTGTAGTATAATGATTATCAATACTAAATGATAAGATTAGTGACTTGATGCAATAGTTCTTAAATAATCCTATGCAAAGCCCACCAAAAAATAGAAAGGAATCTGGTAAGATTTTTTTTTTCTTTACTGGAAGACTTCAGCAAATTTCAAAACAAAACAAAAAACAAATCTGCATTTTAAAAATTATAGGTCTTAACTGTAGTCATAGTTGTAGTTATTTATCCAGTCAAAAGCTAAAAAAAGTTTTCTTTTAAGAACAAGAACTAGTGATCTTCAGAATCTTTGCCTTATCAAAGTTTTTGCAGTACCCACTAATTCCCCCCTTTATCCATTCATTCGTCTGTCTGTCCATCTCCAGTTTCCCACCCATCCAAAATCAAATCTAAAGACAATTCAGCCATTAAAAAGTCCTCAAATTATTTTTTTTCTCTCTTCATTAAGTGTTCTTTCCATGATAGTACCTAAAAGCATAACTTAAAATAGTGGTATCAAACTCAGACAGAACTGGACATACTCCCAATTACATTTAAACTGGTTCTGGTACTTAGGCAGCCAGCTAGAATTGTTTAAAGAATTGTTGTTGCTGTTGTTGTTCAGTTGTGTCTAAGTCTTTGTGACCCATCTGAACTTCTCTTGACAAAAATACTGGAATGGTTTGTTATTTCCTTCTGCAGCTCACTTTACAGTTAAGGAAACTGAGGTAAACAGAATTAAGTCACTTACTCAGAGTTATACAACTCTGTCTGAGGTTGGAGTTGAACTCATGAAATGAGTCTTCCTGATTCTATGCCCAACTCTCTACTTAGATGCTAGTTTGTGCATCAGTAGACCACTGTGCTAGTCCTGACCCTGCTCTATGTCCTTGGGCAGTTATCTATTTCTTGTGGACTTTAGTGAACTCAGCTGTTAAAAAGGAAGATGGCCCTGCAGTCCTTGCTAGTGCTAGTAGGAATTCGATTGCTTCAACCTGGATGATGTGATGTGCCTAGTTTTTTCCCTGCCCTGAGTCTATAATGCTATAATCCCATGCCCATGGTTCTGTTCTACAAGAATGATGCTTCCTGTCCTTTCCCTTTAATGATGGCTTAAACACAAAACTAGTCTTTTTTAACATGAAAGTCCCAGACCAAATTGTAAAGGTAATGCGAAGTGTGTCTAATTTTAATTCCCAATTTTCCCATCAGTACTTGGCTTTGTCTCTCAGGATCTCTCTCTCATAAGGAAACTTTGTGGAGATTAAATGATGGGAATAAGAATTCTTTCTGGAAAAAGCCAAATAGAGTGATGGAAAGCCATGTTGCTTGAATAACCACAAATATGGAAATATGGGAAGCATGTGGAGAACTTGTTTGGCTTCTCTGAAAGAAGTTATTCTAGTTTAGTATTGAAATAGGGATGGGGAAGAGCTATTGCCAAAACAAACAGACCTTGGTTGAGACTCAAATGCCTGTGATATTTCGCTGTTGACAAAACAATGAAATCAGGTTTGTCATGAAGTCAGCCATAGCACAAATATGATAGCATTAACCTTTGTAGGGTAGAAAAAAGAACTGGGGGCAAAATGGGGGTAGGAAATGGCCAGACTAAAATATGTTAATATAATGGAATATTTTTCTATGATAACAGATGACCAATAGAAAGAATTTAGAGGAACTTTGGAAGATTTGTATGCTTAGTGAGGAGCAAAGAAAGTAGAATCAGAAGAATATACATAGCAATTATAATAATAGAAATAGAAATATCTTGTGTGACAAAATGGAGTTATTTATGCTATGCGACTCTAATGGCCATAATAAATGAACAGACCTTAAGCTGTTATCTAATACCCAATTCTCAGTTTGCCCAAGGAGTCCATGAATGAATGAATTAAAGGGGGAAAAAAAAAAAAGCATTCATTGGGTGCTTACTATGTGCTGTGTTAAGTGCTGGAGATACAAGTAGAAAAATCAGGATAGTTTCTGATTTCACTCTAATTGGAGGAGACAACAAATAAAAGGAAGTTCAGTTGCAGGGCAGATGGAAAAGGTTGGAAAGGTTCATTATTGGGGCTGACAGCAGCCTTGCAGTCCTTAGGCTGAAGTTAGATGACAATGGTTTGGGTTGTAGAGCAGTAGAGGCAGGGCAAATAATAAAACTGGAGGACTTCAGCATGCAATGGATAGACAAATAGTAGAGGCCTGGTGGTTCTCCATCTTACCAGAAGGAATAGATTTGTTGGTTTCCACTGTCCAAGTAGTATGAGCTCTCTGGCAATCTAGCACATAGTAGATGCTTAATGTTTATTGATTTGAATTGGAAAAATGGGGAACTATAAAGCCCACAGTCAGAAGAATGGGACAAAGAAAAGAGGAGGGGGGGATTTCATAACCTTCTAACCCAGCCCAGATTGGATCTGATGTAAATTCAAGGAACAAGAAATGTTATGGAATTTTCTCAAAATCACTTCTTGTATGTGTCTGCTTTGCATTCCAGACATAATTTGGCACAGGTCCATCAATAATATGTTTCCTGCATTTTTAAAATATTTTTTTCTTCCTGTATCTGGAATAATACCTGGATGATTTAATAATGGCACTTACCTCTTCCTGTAAGAATTGTTTAAATTTTTCCTTTTCTGTCACAGATGGAGTGGGTGAGATAAAACAGCAAGCATTATCAGAACTTTGAAAAAAAGCTTCCTATTCTCTAGAAAAAATATACAGTCACTTGTGTTTATAATTCAGCATTTTGAGGAGTTTGCTCCTTTAAGGAGTGACAGAGCCAATGAAATGGGCAAGAGTTCAGAGTGTATCAATGTGCTACACTGAGGCAAATTCCTCACCTGGAGATACTAAGAAGTGTTCTTACAGGGTAATCATGGTACTATACAATGGAAGTATCTTAGGGGACTGCATAGACACCTTTTAACTTAGGAGAAACCTTTTTTGATAGGTTGCAAAGCTGTAACTGACAGTCTTCAAAAACATGTGAGATGGGGAATGGCTAAACACTGTTTATGATTGGGATGGAATAAAGCATATCTGTGCTTTAAGAAATGCTGAGCTGGTTGATTTTAGAAAAAATATGTAGGAAATCATGAAAATTGAAGTGAGCAAAACCAAAAAAATGCTGTATTCAGTTACATGAAGAATATATATTGAAGAACAATTGTGAACAACCAAGTTATTCTGAGTACTATAAATACCCAAATCAACTATAAAGAACCTATGAAAGAAGATGTTGTGAACCTCCAGGGAAAGACTGATAAATAGAAGTATATATGGGAGGATTTTACATATCTTTATAAATTCATGTCAAATGAATTCTCTAGTGTGGTGTGGGGAGGGAAGGAGATACTTTGGAACTTAAATATAACCAAAAATTTAATTTAATTTAAAAAACAAAACAAAAAGCAAAAATACCCAAGTCAACATCCATTTACCCTCTTTTACCATTTTTTCTTTGGTTACATTCTTGGTGTGTCAGTTCTTTGGACTCTGCTGATGGTGTTAAAAGAGGAAGAGTGTTGGAAGGGATTGGGGTGTTGGAAGCCTTCCCCACCAAGGGCCACCATGTGGCCATCTGAAAAAAAAAGTCTGGATTCATTCTTTTGTCTTGCATAATGAGAGAGCAATGTTCAGGTATCCTGGTGTCCAGGTTTTTTTTACAGCCATCTCAGCATTTATGCCCCAAAGATTAAGGACTGACTTCCAGGATCTAGTCCAGAGTATCTGAAGAAAAGACTCATCTCCACATCTAGATCTGAACTTGGTGGGACAAATATTATTGAGGAACTGTGCTAAGATAGAGCCCATTCTCCTCAGAGACTAAAGTTTATTAGGGAAAGTGTGTCTCTGAGATGTTAGGGAGAAATGCTTTTGCTATTTGAAGTAAATATTCATTTGTAAAAGATAATTGATATTAAGTGATTAAATGGAACTGGGATTCTACTTACTGGTACCTAATAATAGGCTAAATAGGAGGCTCAAATCAATGGAAGTAGAGAAAAGAAAAATCCCAAATCTTTTAGGGTACCCTACAACCTGAATGAGAAATGTATAGTGCCTGACCCTAGGAGAGTGGGGCCAGATCATATTTACTAAACTAACATTTTACTACAAATTATTAAAAAGATACTGTACAGTATTTAAATTGATTATAGTAAACCATTATGTTCTTTGACAGTTCTATAGTCAAGCTCACAAACTTCTCTGGTATTTGTAACTTCAACTCATCCTTGACTATTTTGCATCTTATCTATTTACCACAATGCTCAGCTTGCCATAGGCATTTCCTGATTTCCACATCAATTGGCCTTTTGCTGGGTATCCTTATCCTGAGACTCAAGTGATTTTCATTTGGTTTCTGACTTCCATTTTTATTTCTACTCTTGTTTCGGCTGCTTGGCTTCCTCTTTCTCATGGCAAATGATTAATCCTGACATCCATTTGCCTTTTTACTGGTTTCTACCTGCTAATTCCAAAGTTCTATCCTTATCAAGAAGGTTTTATGATACGATTTATGACAGTCCTAAAGTTTCTCCAAGAGTAGTCCTTGATGAAAGAAGGAATTAAAGAAACAAGCATTTATCAAGTGTCTATTATGTGCCAGACACTGTATCAAGCATTATACAAATATTTCATTTATCTCTCAATAACCCTGAATGGTAGATCTTATTATCATTCTTTTTTTTACAGATGAAGAAACTGAGGCAGATAGAGGTTAAGAGACCTGTCTAGAGTTACACAATCAATAAATGTCTAAGGTCAAATCTGAATTCAGGTCCAGAGCTCAATCCACTGTAATACCTAGCTACCTTAAGGGACTTATACTAGTACAAAATACAAGTTACACTTGGGTTTGTTTCTTCCCATGACAAATTTAATTCCATCTTTTGCTCTTCTTTGCCATTCTCTGTCAAAGCCCTAAGATCTCTGACTGAATATTTCATGTTTGACACTAGCATGCCCAAGATAGGAGAGTGGTAACTGAGGGTGGGATCAAGCATACAGCTCTCAGTTACCTTCTGAAACAGATTCATCATGGTACCTCAGACACTGGGCAGAGGGTCAGCATGGATGGACCCATTTTCCCAGGAAGGATGCAAAGGAAAATATAGCCAGCAACAAGTAGTGAAAAAACCCCCAATACTATCATGTTATAACAAAATCCTTCTCCCTCTCAGGCTCATTAAAAACAGTGTTGCTATGGCCAGACACACTGGCAATACCAGAAATAAGGACATATAAAGAGATGAGTTTTAGAAAGATTAAAGATTTGCTTAAACTCATATAGGACCAGGATTTGAATCCAGATTATCTGACTCCTAATCCAAGATTCCTTTTACTGTATAGCACAGAATCTAAGTTAACCGGAACTTAATCTGGATTCAAATCCTGGTCCTATATGAGTTTAAGCAAATCTTTAATCTTTCTAAAACTCATCTCTTTATATGCAAACTGAAGGATTTAGCAAACTATACCCAGAGGTCAAATCTTTCCTATGGCCTGTTTTTGTAAGGCCAGGAAAAGTAAGATTTTTTTTTTTTACATTTTTAAATAAAGTTTTATTGTTTTAAAAAATGTATATCCCATTTTTAGTTCACAGGTCATGGGACTCTTAAGACTGAATGATCGAAAAGTTTCCCTCTAGAACTATATCTATTTTCCTATGTATATTAGAGACTAGAGAGGCCTTAGAAATAGAGCCCAATATCATGCAGATAGATAGTGACAGAAGTGACTCTCATCAGATTTGGTCCAAAGAAAGAATATTAGATATATTTGGTTTCACCAAGAAACCAAATGGGAGGGGAAAGGAGAAAGTGGAAGGGGTAGGCTAAATAGAAGGGAAAAGAGAAATAGTAGAGGAAAGGTATAAGAAAGGGGGAGGGTCTCCAAAGGGGGAGGACTGCTTGAGGCAAGTAGTGCTCATAACTGCTCATAAGTAAAATACTGAAGTACAGGACTCTAAAGGAAAGACAGGAGGTGGCTTGTAACTAGGCAAGTCAAATCACTGCCATCTCTTAAATACTCCATTCTTCAGGCTCTGTAGAGATTACCCAGGAGTCTGATCTCAAGAACTGTGGGAATAGCAGTGCTGTCCATCCCAGGCCCTGCAGCCTTCATCCATCCAACTAACCCTCGGGGAAGCTTGTTAGAAATGATGGCTTTGGGTACTGCTGTCCCTGCCTCCTTACACCACTGAAGTCCTGGAAGAGAAAATTTTCTCTTCCAAAAATCCTTGACACTGGCAAATGATTCAACATCAGAAATGGGTGTGATTTTTATAAGTAGAAATGCCATTAAAGAAAGATGCATTTTCATTGGCTTGGCTGCTGCATCCTAAGGACCATGGAGTCTTTCCATTGGCTTTTAGCTAAAACCCACTTATAGGTGTTATTTCCCTTGATCAGGACACATGTCCCTTCTTGTGTCCGACTCTTTGTGTCCCCATTATGGTTTTCTTGGCAAAGTAATTGGAATGCTTTGCCATTTCCTTTTTCAGATCATTTTACAGATGAGGAAACTGAGGTTTTAAACTGAGGACATAGCCAATTGTGTGTAAAGTTATGTTTGAATTCAGGAAGATGAATCTTCTTGACTCCAGGCCCAATTATCTATCCACTGCAATACTTAGTTACCTGATCAAATACTTTATTGAAATTAAAACACATTATTTTATACCAGTATATTGTTGTTATTCAGTCATTTAGTAATATCTTTCTCTTCATGATCTTATGGACCATATCAGGCCATGCCTTGTATCCTTCATATCTCTTGAAGTCTGTCCAAGTTTGTATTCATTGTTTCTATGATGCTATCTAACCATCTCACCCTCTGCCATGCGCTTTACCTTTTGTCTTCAACTTTTCCCAACATCAGGGTCTTTTCTAATGAATCCCATCTTCTTATTATGTAACCAAAGTAATTAAGCTTCAGGGTCAGTACTTGACCTTCCAATAAATAAAGTGAATTAAATTTATTTGCTTTTTAAAATTAATTAAATTGTGAATTTTTAATTCACAATAATTAAGATTATTGACTGATTTGATCTCCTTGCTGTCCAAGGGACTATCAAAAGTCTTCTCCAGAACCATAATTTAAAATCATTGAGTCTGTGACACTCAGCTTTCTTTATAGCCCAACTCTCACAAGCTTATATTGCTATTAGAAAAACCATAGTTTTGACTATATGGACTTTTGTTGACAAGGGAATATCTCTGTTTTTTAGTATGCTATCTAAATTTACTAAGCTTAACTTCCAAGTAGCAAATGTCTTTTAATTTCATGGATGCAGTTGCTGTCTGCAGTGATCTTTGAGCCTAAGAATATAAACTCTGACACTGCTTCCATTTCTTCTCCCTTTATTTGCTGCGATATGATGGAATAAGATGCCAAGATTGCTTGTTTGTTTTTTAATGTTTTACTTCAAGCCAGCTTTTACACTCTCCTTTTCTACCCTTATCAAGAGGCTTCTTTCTACCATCACTTTCTGCCATCAGAGTAATATCTTTGGCATATTTGAGATTGTTGATATTTTCCCTATCAATCTTAATTCCAGCCTTTGATTCATCTAGCCTAGTATTTCTTATGATAAATTCTGCATATAAATTAAATAAACAAGGTAACAATACACAGCCCTGCCATACTCCATTTATAATCTTAAACCAATCACTTGTTCCATGGTCAGTTCTAACTGTTGCTTCTTGGCTTGCAGGCAAGTACCACAGAAGACAAGTAAGATTATCTGGTGTTCCCACCTCTTTGAGGACTTGACACATTTCACTGGGATCCACACAGTCAAAAGCTGTGTGGATAGCCTTATAGTCAATAAGGCAAAAATAGATTTTGTTTTTGTTTTTGTTTGTTTGTTTTCTGGAACTCCCTTGCTTTCTTCATAATCCAGCAATTTGGTCTCTAATTCCTCTGCCTCATAGAAAAACAGGCTGCTCTTCTGACAATTCTCAGTTCACATAATGCTGAATCTTAACTTGCAGAATCTCAAGCATAACTTTGGTAGCTTGTGAAATGAAAGCAATTGTTTAGTAATTTGAGCATTCTTTGACATTCTTTACAATCAGGATATAAACTGATCTTTTCCAATCCAGTAACCACTGTTGCTGGCATATTGAGTGCAGAATTTTAACAGAATCTTTTAGGGTTTTAAATGGCTCAAGTGGAATTCTATCACCTCCACTATCCACACTGTCAGCAAAACTTCCTAAGGTCCATGTGAGTTTTTTTTTTCCCCCAGGATGTATGGCTATAGATCAATAACCACACTATCCTGGTTATTGGTAATGTTAAGATCTTTCTTATTTAGTTCTTTGTGTATTCTTGACACCTCTTCATAATATTTTTTGCTTCTGTTAAATGCCTACCATTTTTGTTTTTTGTCATGCCCATTTTTGCATGACAAAATTTGTGAAATTTTTTTCTTAATATCTCTAATTTTCTTGAAGAGATGTCTTATCTTTCTCATTCTGTTGACATTTTCTATTTCTTTACTTTGCTCATTTAAGAAAAATTTCTTATTTCTCATTGCTATTCTTTGGAATTCTTCATTCAGTTGGATATTACTTTCCCTTTCTTTCTTTCCTCAGCAATTTATGAAGATTTTTCTTTGAAAGTTTTTTGCCGCTATCTCTTTATAATATTGTGAACCTCTGTCCATAATTCATTAGGTACTTCATCTACCAGATCTAATCCCTTACATCTATTTATCACATCCTTTACATATTCACAAAGGATACTGTTTAAATCATACTTATGTATATGATCTGGTGTTTTCCCCTATTTTCTTTGATGTAAGTCTGAATTTTGCAATAAGAAGTTCATAATCTGATCCATAATCAGTTCCAGATCTTATTTTATTCATCGTATAAAGCTTTTTCACTTTTGAATGAAAAATATATAATCAATCTGATTTCTATAATGACCATTGGTGATGTTCATGTTGTAAAATTATCTTTTGGGTTGTTGAAAGAGTGTTTGTTATAACCAGTGAGTAATCTTGTCTCTGCCCTGCTTCATTTTGTACTCCAAGGCCAAATTTGCTTGCTATTCCAATTATCTTTTATTTTCTTACTTTAGCATTCCAATCCCTATGATAAATGTAACTTTTTTTTTCTTTTTGGTGTTATATCTAGAAGATGTTATAGGTCTTCATAAAAACTTATTAGTTTGGGCCTCTAACATAAGTGATTGAAACTTAGACTTCTGGTGTTGAACAGTTTGCCTTGAATTTAAATGACAGTCATTTTCAAGATTACAATCCATTGTACTGCTTTTGTAATCTTTTTTTCCTCTGAGGCAATTGGGGTTAAGTGACTTGCCCAGGGTCACACAACAAGGAAGTGTTAAGTGTCTGAGACCAGGTTTGAACTCAGGTCCTCCTGACTTCAGAGATGGTGCTCTATCCACTTGAGCCACCTAGATGACCCTTTTGTCATCTTTTTATTGATTGTGAGAGCTATTCCATTTCTTCTAAGGGATTCTTGCCCACAATAGTATATGTTATGATCATCCAAATAATTCCCATATATTTAAATTGACTGTCATTTTAGTCATGTCCAAGTCTTGGACATTGGTTTTCTCCAGCTTATCTGACAGATGAGGAAATGGAGGAAAACTGGATTAAGTAACTTGCTCAGGATTTCACAGCTAGTACCTGAGCCCAGATTTGAATTCTTCTTGACTCAGGCTCACTGTATTACCTACCTGCCATATATCAATGTAAGTACTCTATTTAAAAAAAAAAAAAAAAAAAAAAGCTAATTTTGATATCACATGTTCTTATTGACTTTACTAGTGATCACTGCTTCTCTTTCAAAGTGCTTTCCAAACATCTGTTTTCAAATATCCATTTTTCAATTTTACTAAGGATTAACATCAAACTCCCTGAAACATATTTTCTGGAATTCACTGTTTCCTCATCTTTTGGAAATTAGAATATTTGTTCACCTCTATTCTTTTAGCACTTCTTTCATTCTCCATGATTCCTCAAAGATCCTTTTGCCCTATTTTCCTTAGTAGATAACTGAGATCTCAGCTGCAAGTTCTTTCAGTATTAAAAAGGGGTAACTCTTTTAAATAAAAATAGGAGAACCTATAATTTCAGTGTAAAGGATATTGTCTTTGGACATAAGTCAAAATACTGTCTTTGCCACTCGCTACCTTTGGAGATCTTGAACTGGACTCTGATCATCATTTTAATCCTCTGCAAATTTAAGTAGATCATATGACATCAAAGGTTCCTTTCAGCCCTATTCCTAAAATCTCATGGATTAGGTCTCACCTTTTGCTATTGTTATATCTATTTTGGTTTTAAATAACCTTCTAGCTATATTAATTCTACAAATTTAGCTTGATTCAAGATACATTTATAAAGTGCAAGATGCTCTGCTAAGCATTAAGGACACAGACAAAACAAAGAAAAATAATTTCTGCCCTTAAGGAGATTACATTCTACTAGTGCAAATCCAATAAGAAATGTCACTTAAATTTATCCTTGAAGAAAGCTGATGATTCTAAGAAATAGAGATCACAAGGAAGATTAGGATAGCCTGTACAGAGCCATGAAGGCAGGAAATGGAATGCCAAGTTGGGGGACAGAAAGAAAGTTAATTTCACTGAAGCAAAGAGTGTGTGAAGAAGAGAAATGTGAGCTAAGTCTAAAAAGACAAACTGGAGCAGAAGTGCAAAGGGATTAAAATGTCTAGCCAAGAAGTTTCTATTTTGTCCTAAAGGCAAAGGAGAAACTAGATATAGAGGATTTCAGAGGAGAGTCACCGATTAGATTTATGTTTTAAGAATTCCAATCTGACATCTGCATAGAAGCTGGATTAGAGATAAATGAGGAGGCTTTTGCAATGATTTGGGCAAGAAGTAATGAGGGTCTGAACAAGGGTGGGGATTGCACAAGGAGGGAGAAAGAAGCTGATGGGAGAAAAAATGTAAAAGTAGAAAGGAAATAACTTGGCAGCTGTGTGGATATGGGGAGTGGGAAAGAAGAGTAAAGTGTAACAAGAAGAACTCTATAGCTGGAATTTCAGTTACTAGAAAGAATGTGATGCCTTAGCAGAAACAGGACATTTTGGAAGAAGGATGAGCTTTGGGGAAAAGAGAATAAGTTCTATTTTGGACATGTAAAATTTGAAATAACTATGGGATATCCAGGTGAAAGTTTAGTACAAGCAGCTGGTGGTGTGGTAAAGTCAGAAGGAAGATGAAGACTAGATATATAAAATTGGGGAGTCATCTGTATAGAAATAATTGAATCCATAAGAGCTTATGAGACGCTTAAGAGAGATCATTTAGAGAGTAAAGAAGGCCCACACAAAATTTAATGTCAAAGAAGAAATATAAGAATGTATCTCCCTCTTTTCTTTACAGAGGTGAAGGACCATAGATTTAGAATATTGCATTTAATATTGAACTTGGTTGATGTGCCCTTTAGTTTTTAGAACTTTTTTCTTTCTTTTTTTTTTTTTTTTTTGTTAAAAGTTCACTAGAGAGGTAAAAAGGAGGGAAGGAGATACAATTTTAAAAGTGATGGAAAAACCAAATATACCAATAATTTTTAAGAGAAAGAAGAGATACTAGGACAGCAAATTTTAGAGGATAGAACATGAGTGATGATCTACAAAGAGAAATTGAGAAATTCATAGTGGTAGAATAACAAGGTCAGAGCTGTTGTGTCAAGATTATGTAGAAAGAGGCTATGGTTAACATGTCCAAAGCTGCAGAAATATCCAGAAGATGAGAACCAAGAAAAGATAATTTGATTTAGTAATTGTGAGACTGAGAGGGTGTTTATTCTTTTTTTGTAAGATAATCTTCCTTGATACAGAGGATGGAAACCAATTAGGAAGGGAGTTGGTCTGTCATCCTTGAATATAATATCACCAGCCCTAGCAATGTGCCTTTGTCTTTCTTGATCTCAATACATATCTTAAAAAGCTCTTTCTGCCCAATTAAATACAATAAATTCAAAATGGATATGTGATTTGAATATAAAAGGTCACCTAATTTAGAGAAATGACAAGAGAATGAGGTCAAGTGCTTTTTATAGTTTTATGGATATAGGAGAATTCTTAACCAAACGACATATAGAGGCAATCAAAAAAGATCAATTATAAATTT
The DNA here is from genome assembly GCF_048593235.1 of Sminthopsis crassicaudata. Classification (NCBI taxonomy): domain Eukaryota; kingdom Metazoa; phylum Chordata; class Mammalia; order Dasyuromorphia; family Dasyuridae; genus Sminthopsis; species Sminthopsis crassicaudata. The sequence goes on along the minus strand of NC_133619.1, from coordinate 339,455,544 downwards.
GATCATATGAAATTAAAAGACTTTTAAAAAACAGAAACAAAATCAGTTTTTATTTTGCTAGAACAAGATGAGGAAAAACCAACTAGGAAAAAAATCTTTATCGCAAAAATTTCTGACAAAGACCTAATAGTTAAAATATATTTGGAATCAACACAACTATGTAAGACATTGATAAGTGGTCTAAGAATAAGAACAAACAATTCTCAAAAGATGACATGCAACCATATGAAAGATCTTTCTGAATCACTAATGAAAGAAAAACAAATCAAACAACCTTGGGTTTTTACCTCACACAGAGAAAACTGATAAAAATTATAAAAGAGGGAAAGAGTCAATGTTCACCCCAGAAATATGTTGTTGTTACTGTTCAGTCCTGTCTTATTTTTCATGACCCACTTTGGGATTTTCTTGGCAAAAAAAAATTGGAGTAGTTTGCCATTTTCTTCTATGGTTCATAGATGAGGACATTGAAGAAAAAAGGGTTAAGTGACTTGCCTAGGGTTACACAGTAAGTGTTTGAGGTAAGACACTTAATGAATTCAGTAAGATCTTTCTGACTCTAGGCCTAGCACTCTCTCCATCTATATCATCTAGCTGCCCAAGTGCCACCCAGCTATTAGAGACACTCCAGAAATATGGTAAACTAATATATTATCTGTGGAGCTGTGAATTAGCCTAAATTTTGAAAAGTGACTAAAATGTTCATACTCTTTGATTCAGAGATCCTACAACTAGCAAATCACCTGAAACGATTGGGAAATAGATGAACAAACTATGGTATATGAATGTTATGAAATATTACTGGAATAAGCAATCATGACTCTAAAAACTTTAGAGAAGCATAGGAAGACACATATGAACTGAGAAAGAGTGAAGTAAACAGAGGTGGTTTTTGATGTCTGTAAAAATGTGAATTCCAAATGAATTCTTTCCCATATTCACTGCCGCCTCACAGGGGTTCTTTTCCTTGAAAGGACTCAGGAAAATTACAGGTCAGAGCTGTTTTCTGAATGAAGTTTTTGCAGGAATTTTCTTTTGTGTGGATCCACCACAGATCTAATGAAAATCATATAAACAATGACTGGAATACTGTAAATAGCGAACAAAAGAATATAATTGAAGCCTGTGTAATTATAATGGCTTCACCTCAGAGCAGAGTGGATGAAATGCACTTTCCTCACCTCTGTAGAGGTGAAATCCTAGGGAAGATGGAATAATTCATATACTGTCAGACATAGTGGGTGTTAGGTAGTTTTAGTGAAGTGTTTTTTAATACCTTTTTATTTACCAGATATATGCATTTTTCAGCATTGACAATTGCAAAATCTTTTGTTCCAACTTTCCCCTCCTTCCCCTCTCCCCTCCCCCAGATGATAGATAGACCAATACATGTTAAACATATTAAAGTATATGTTAAATACAATATATCTATACATATCCATAGATATTTTGTTGCACAAGAAAAATCAGACTTTGAAATAATGTACAAGTAACCTGTAGAGGAAATCAAAAATGCAGGCAAACAAAAACAGAGGGATTGGAAATGCTATGTAGTGGTTCACACTCATTTCACAGAGTTCTTTTGAACAAATGGAACTGATTTAGTTCATCTCATTGTTGAAGAGAGTCACATCCATCAGAATTGATCATCCTATGGTATTGTTGTGGAAGTATCTAATGATCTCCTGGTCATGTTCTTTTCACTCAGCATTAGTTCATATAAGTCTTCCCAGGCCTTTCTGAAATCATCCTGTTGGTCATTTCTTCTTCTTTTTTTTTTAAATAGCTTTTTATTTACAAGATATCCGCATGGGTAATTTTTCAGCATTGACAATTGCAAAATCATTTGTTCCTATTTTTCCCCTTCTTTTCCCCACCCCTTTCCCCTGATGGCAGGTTGACCAATACATGTTAAATATGTTAAAGTATAAGTTAAATACAATATATGTATACATGTCCATACAGTTATTTTGCTGCACAGAAAGATTCAGACTTTTAAATAGTGTGCAATTAGCCTGTGAAGGACATCAGAAATCCAGGCAGAAAAAAATAGAAGGATTGGGCATTCTATGTAGTGGTTCATATTCATCTCCCAGAGTTCTTTTGCTGGGTGTAGCTGGTTCAGTTCATTACTGCTCTATTGGAATTGATTTGGTTCATCTCATTGTTGAAGAGAGCCACGTCCATCAGAATTGATCATCATACAGTATTGTTGTTGAAGTATTTAATGATCTCCTGGTCCTGCTCATTTCACTCAGCATCAGTTCATGTAAGTCTCTCCAGGCCTTTCTGAAATCATCCTGTCAGTCATTTCTTACAGAGCAATAATATTCCATAATATTCATATACCCCAATTTATTCAGCCATTCTCCAATTGATGGGCATCCATGTACTTTCCAGTTTCTAGACATACAAAAAGAGCTGCCACAAACATTTTGGCACATACAGGTCGCTTTCCCTTCTTTAAGATCTCTTTGGGATATAAGCCCAGTAGTAACACTGCTGGGTCAAAGGGTATGCACAGTTTGATAACTTTTTGAGCATAGTTCCAAATTGCTCTCCAGAATGGCTGGATGTATTCACAATTCCACCAACAATGTATCAGTGTCCCAGTTTTCCCACATCCCCTCCAACATGGTGAAGTGTTTTTTAAAAGTGTGTCTCTTCTAGTCTTTGTTATAAGGAAATGAGGAGGGAATATATACAGGAATAAAGATAATATGAAGACAAATCAATAAAAATAAGATTTAATTTTTGGAAGAAAAATATTTTTCTTATTTTACCATTTGAAGCTTGAGATCATTCTGTGTTTAAGATGTGTGTATGAATATATATATATGTGTGTGTATGCATATGTATGCATTTATGTATATCCAAAATCAAATCTAAATAATAATTCATTATTTAGAAATGTCTATGTCATTGTTTCATCCAGTTAAAGTAGTATGCTAGAGCCAATTCTTATGGTGTTGAGAGGCAATCATTATTCTATCAAGGTTAGCATTTACACATGGGAAATAAGCAAATTGCTACAAATCTGGACTTAGTTTATTGTTTTGGTGATAGTCCTGATTTTAAAAAGTAATAGAGTAAGTGTTAATAATGCAGATTAAACATAAAAGTATGTCTTTTTTCTGTGTTTTTCCCAGTCAATGATTAAACATTTACCTATCCACACACCTCTGGATTTAATGATAGAAATTTGGCCGTCTCCAGGGACCTAACAGTAGGTAACTCCTGGGGCATAGGCACCTTGAAGATATTGAAAGGCCACTTTATCAGTGGGGCAAAGAGTTTTACAAACTTCCAGTCTCTACTTTGCACCATTCATACTTTAATTGTTCCACTCAAACATGTGACACACAATCAAGAATGTGACAATAGAGGTGGGCTGAGTATATATTGGTGGTGCTGCAGAAACAATGGCAGTCCCACTCCTGGCTTATTGACTATTTAGTGTAATCTACCCTATATCTCTACATAGCTACTTGATTTTTTTTTGGTAATATAATATATAATTTGGCCACCAGACGGCAGTACTTTCTGGTCATGATTCAACTGTCTTCCTCAGTAGGCACACAATGTGCTTGCATTGGTTTTCTCCAAGGCAATGATGTCACTGGTGCTTACCAGAGAAAGATTCAATCTTCCAACTCAAACTTCTCTACTCCTTCATGTCATCTCAAATTCAGTTTGTGTCATTAGCCCTAGGTTAAATACAAACTTAGGACTAGTATATGCAATATACTAAAAAAATTATCAAAATGGTAAAACTTTCATTCTTGATCTTGAGAAAATACCTCAAGAATTCCAGAGATTGGAATTGACCTCTCATCCAGCCTCACCAGAAGCTAGGCATTTCATTGTAGCTGCCATTCCAGTACAGCCTTACTCCAACTCTCTACTGCAATATCTCTTCCTGTCCTATTGGGTTTACACTGTTTGAAATGTCTATCTTTGCCATAACAGCTTTCCAAAATCGCTCCTATATCCAGATCCTGGAAGAGTAGTGAAGATGACGGGGGTGCAATCACAAGCAATAAAGAGCTGGTACCCCAACTTCACCAAGATCTTCCAATTTCAGAAACTTCTCCATTCTCTGCCACACAGGAGGAAGGGAAAAGGTAAAGCAGAAGTCTCTTAAAGGTAAAGAAAATAAGAAACTCAAGCATGCTGGGAAATACATGTTTCCATATGTTTTCTTACTTTCTTGTTGATTCACTAATGTTTTTTTTTTCCTCTTTCAAATTCTGGGAATCATTAGAAAGCTGTTACATTAATTAATATAATCGCATTTGGCTTTAATGTTTTAAAGTTTACAAAATACTTTGCATAAATCACTTAATTAATTAATTATAATTATTTAATTTAATTACATTATTAAATTAAATTAATTAATTGCAAATTTAAGATTTGCAATAACCCATAAAATAGATTATTTGTGTAATGTCTCCATTTTACAAATGAGGAAAATGAAATGGGCTAATTGACTTGCCCATGAAATAATTTTTGCATTGTAAAAAAACAATGAATGTGAAGAATTCAAAGAAGTATGGGAAGATTTTTTATGAGCTGATCTAGATTGAAGTAAGCAAAACAATCTCAGAAGCTTCAGTCTAGGGTTTCTTAACTCCCAGTACAGCATCCTGTCTACTTCATCACACTTCATGTCATCTCAGAAACACTCAAAACTCAGAAATGCTTGACAAATACTCTCATTGTTTGCTGTGAACCACAGCGGAGGAGGATTCCCATATTAGTTTCAAAAGAAATCATGCAATCAATATGCAGATAAAGTTATTGAGCTGAGATACCTATCTCCCAGAGTTACTTGCCCTGGAGGCCTGTGATCTCTGCGTTGCTCAAAATTTGTCAGATGACTGCCAAATTGATAAGCTTATAACTGATCTAGCACCCACCACATGCAAAAAAAAATTTTTTTGCTAGGTGATATGAATAATAAATGGTTAAGATGTCTACCTAGAAAGTCCTTAGGGGGTTGTTGACTTTGTTTTTAAAAATATTTTGATAACTGGATTCCAATGTAAATGGTTTCCTTTATAATCCTGTGTACTTTATGTTCTGTATTTTTAAAACATTATTATTAAAAAGGGATCCAAAGTGTTTATTAGGCTGCCCAAGAAATCCATTAACACAAAAAAGGTTAAGAACTTCTGCTGTAAGAGCTTAATGAAAATAAAACATGTATGACCATGACTATAATAGCAATCCATGTGGGTGGATTAAACAAAGCAGAAGCATTTGTTCTGGGATTAGGTTTTATTGGATAGAGGTGGGAGGAGAAGATGACTTTGCAGGTGGAAGGAAAGGAATGAATGGCATGAAAAAATGTCTCATAAAGTGGGTAGGCATGAAATTTGTCTAATTTGTCTAATGAAAATTGCCTAAAAAGCCAAGATGAGCTAAAGGTTACTAATTGCACGCTTAGTTATATTATAATCTTTTTTCACTTTCCTTTTTCATCTTCCTTTCTCCTTTCTCTGTCCACATTTCTTCTTTTCTGTCACTTTTCTTATATGTTCTCTTTCACTTTTCTGTTCTATTTTTCCTTTTCTTTTATCCCCTCCATCCCACTCTGTGCCAGATATTTATTTTCCTTATTCTGACTTTCTTATCCTCTAGAATTATAGTCAGCACTGGGCTAAAGGGTCTTTGACATCCAACTGGGTGTACCCTGAAGTGAAAGAGGAGGGCACTTTTTCCCTGGAAGGATATATCTTTGGTTACCATTGTTCCCACTCTTCACCTTCCATTCCTCCATTCAGAATTTCTGGGAAAGTAGATTTCCTCCACTCCCATAATGACTATATCCATGAATGAACAATACTATAAACTACAACTACCCCTACTCCCCAATTATTTTTACTCCAATGGGAGAAATTCCTAATTTTAGCTTTGACTCTTCCAACCCACTGTCATGATTTCTCACTCTGTCATTCTAAATCAATGACATCTAGGACAAAAGGTAAGATGGAATAAAGGTCATATTGTGTGTCTGAGTGTAGGTGTGGGTATGCTGCAGGGTTCCAAATAGAAATTTTGCTTCAGGGAGTATTTTGCAAAGTCTGACTCTACTTATGAAGAACTTACAGAGTACTAAGTACAGTGTTATGTTCCAAGGATACAAGTAATATATATATAGTTCCTACTTTCAAAGAGCTTACATTCTAATAGGGAAACAACAAAAAGAATTAGGGATCATGAAAGGGTTTGTTGGTTCAGAAAATTATAAGATTGATGAGAACCTTGTTAGATTGACACATTACATCCAGGAACAATGACAGAGTTGATTTGATCTTAATTAATGGTTCCAGAACTGGGAGGTGAAGGGCCTAAGTGGGTGAAGAGAATTTGGTTGTTTGGGATATGGAGAATTTGGCCAGAAGTAAAGTTGAAGTGAAGTATGGCTGGTAATTTTCCTGAAAAAACAGTCTTAAGCAGCCATCGATCTTAATTGTGTAGCTGTATGTCTATGGCAGTCTCTTAAATTCTCTATCAGTTTTTTTCCTCTATAAATTATAGACAGAGTCTAACTAAATAGTCACATTTATATACTAGTTGCCCATTTGAGATATTCAAGGTGACCCAGGTCTGTTTAAATTTGTATAAAACCAAAGAAATCAAGAAAAAAGGAACATTATATGATGGTAACTTGAACTTACAAAACTCTTCTCTAAAAAAAAGAGGGTCCAAGTGATTCAGAGCCTAAATTCTTTCCATAGTATGCCTATAAGATAGGTACACAATGTGCAAAACTGTTTAGTTGTGTCCAACTCTTCACGATCGCATTTGGGATTTTCTTAGCAAAGATGTTGGAGTAAACCACCATGTCCTTCACCAGATCATTTTACAGATGAGGAAATTGATGCAAATAGAGTTAGGTGACTTGCCCAGGATCACACAAATACTATCTGAAGCCAGATTTGAACTCAATCATCCTGACTCCAAACCTAGCACTCTATCCACAGTGCCATCAAGATGCTTTCAGCAATATTTTAAAAGTACTTATTATTTGCCAGGTTCTGTGCTAATTATTGGAGATACTAAGAAAAGAAAAAAACAGATCCTACCTTCATGGAAATTATGTTTTCCTGAAGCCTTATTCCAAAATTAAGCATGGTAGATAATATATGGGATTTGAAATTGGGTAGATCTAGAATCCTGCCTTAGATCATTACTAGATGAATGAGTTACTTGACAACTCACTAAGATCACTTTCTTCTTCTCTAAAATGGGGGTGAACATAATACCATAGTCATTATGAGGACCAAATAAGAAAATACAGATTAAAAACCTAAAAATTCTGTATATAAATGAGTTGTTAGTTTCTTGCTGCTACATCTTCCTCATGTTTTACATCTGTCTTTAAAGTTTGTTATAAAATAGAATGATTTAATATAGTTATGTATGAGATAAGGGAAAATCAAGGTGATTACTGTATTCCAGAAGCTAATATTCTTAAACAGAAATCTACTTCTTTGCCTTTCTCAACAAAATGACGATCATCTATAGGAAACTTGGAGATTCTTATCTTCATATTCATGAATGTTAAATTCAGTTCTATCAGATTGATGGGGGAGAAGCACAAATATGTTTATTTCTTTTTAAAGTCTTATTTAACATGTGACTCTGCTCTTTTCACTCTCTAGCAATTTACTCTCTTAAGTGGCTGAGACAGGCTTATAACAAAGTCTGGTGCTCTTAAAAATAACTAGTAACTCTTCTTTAGATAGTTGCTTTTAATTGAATACCAAGTGAAATTCAAATACTTTAACCTCTTTAAGCTAGCATATGAAGCTACTGTACCTTTCCAGTCTTATCTGATTCTCCTCCAATCTACTGTTCTTTGTAAATGATAAATTATTTATTGTCTTTTTGCCTTTGTTCATATTGCAAATAAGGTCAGTAATGATTTCAAAATGTAGTCAAATGAGTAATGTTCATTCAAGGTAGTCCTTTCTGACATGAACTCATATTTTGCTTATGATGCAGCTATCATCCAAATTAATGACATTCCATTTTAAAGGGGGAAAAAAAACTTTTTTTGCAGGAATAAGTGGGAGTAGATGTTGTAATTGGGCCTGAGATATTCGGTCCCTCTAGGGGTAGTCTGAAGACCAAAGTTTTAAGTCAGCTGATAGGAAGAATGATTACCAGGTGTCCATCCTTACTTAGGACAGACCAAAAGAAAACAGATTAAAACTTTCTGAGCATAAAAATGTCCCTTCAATTAAAAGTGCATGATAAATATAGAAATAAATTGCTAATGAAGATTATAGTTAAATGTCTTCTTTTTCAGAGGCCTTTAAGCACAAATTATTATCTTTCCTCTTTCTCATATGTTTGAGTCAATATGTAGGCAGGGTGATGATCCAGTTGACTTCTGGAAGTCCCTTCAGGATTGTTTGATTCCAAGAGTGCCTTCTCTTATGTTATTTCTTTGGAATTTTTTCAATTTCCTGGATCATGCTATTTTGCAACCAAGAATGTGTTGTGTTTCCATGACACCAAGGAGGTTAATTTATTGTGGTCTGGCAATCCTCTTTATCTTGGATTGGCTTTATAATGGATTTCACAGAATGTAAGAGTTGGAAAGGTCTAGTTGGAGGAAACCTAGTCCAATGGGCACCTGACCAAAATTCCCTTCTACAACAGAGCCAACTACTATTCATCCAGCCTCTGCTTGAAAATTACCAATCAGGGGACTTCCGGTGCCAAGATGGTGAAGTGAGGAAGGAACCCTCTGAAGCCCTAACAAATTCCCTTCCAAACAACTAGAAAACTACCTCAGAGTTGGTATAAGAGCAGGGAAGCACCTTACTAGCAGGAAAGCAAGGCCCAAGGGCAACAACAACCAGCCTCATAATATGGGGCCTGCAGAAGGGCTCTGAACCTGGAGCAACCTGCCTTCTTGCCAACAGAAGACCCCTAAACAAGGGAGCACAGCAAGGTCACACCCCAGCAGCTTTAACATCCTTCCTTTCATAAGCCACTAGTGAAGTCTTGACCTTGCTGCTGACCAGTAAGTAGTAAAGCCTTGCCCCTTGACTGGCCACCAGCAAAACCCTACTCCTAGTGTCTACCAGCAGAGAAACCCTTTTTTTTTCATAGCAATTCATCAGCAAGGCCCCACCCTTGAAGCAGGCCAGCTGCCAAGCCCCACAATCAGGGGAGTCCAAGGGGGAAGCCCAATCACCCCAGTACAAGTCATAAGGGAAACCTACCTCCAGAGAAAATAAGCAGCTAAGTCCTGAAGCCTAGGGAAAACCATCCTAACACAAAAACCTTGGGACAGTGCAAGATCAGAGCCCAGCTCTTATATAAAAATACGAAGTCATAAATAAGGGCAGAAAAAATGAACCCTCCCCCCAAAAAAGATCTTGACTACAGAAAGTTACTGTTATGATAGGAAGAATCAAGACATAAACTTAGAAGAGGAAAATAGTTTCAAATTTCCCACATGTGACTCTTCAAAGCAAAATGTAATGCGGTCACAGGCCAAAAAAGAAATCCTGGAAGCACTTAAAAGGAATTTTAAAACATAAATTAGAGAAGTAGGAGAAAAATTGGGAAAAGAAATGAAAGTGGCACAAAAGAATAGTATGGAAAAAATGTACAAAAATTTATTAAGGACAATAATAACTCCCTAAAAATTAGAATTGGTCAAATGGAAAAGAAAGTGCAAAAGCTCACTGAGGAAAATGATTCCTTAATATTAGAATTGAACAAGTGGAAACTAAAGACTCAATGAGAACTTGATACAATAAACCCAAATCAAGAAAGTTAAAAAAAAAATTGGAAAAGCAACTGATAAAAAAAAATCTATTTTTTATTTTCTTTTTTCATTTTTTCTTTTATTCAAGTCTTCTTGTGTAAAATGACTAATATGGAAATGTTTTACATAATTGTACATGAATAACCTATATCTGATTGCTTATTGGCTTGGGGAAGGGAAAAGAGAAAAATGATGGATGTGGAAATGTGGAAAAACTAGAAATAGTTAATAAACTATTGGTGGGGTTGTGACTGACCAACCATTCTGGAGAGCAATTAAGAACTACGCCCAAAAGGCAATAAAACTGTTCATGCCCTTTGATTCAGCAATATCACTGCTAGGTCTATATGATCAAAGACATCCAAAAAAAGTGGAGAAATCTATTTGTACAAAAAATATTAATAGTAACTCTTTTGTAGTGGCTAAGAATTGGAAATCCAAGGGATGTCCATCAATTGGGGATGACAAAAAAAGCTATTTTTCATTTAAGTGACTTAGAAAATAGATCCAGGAGAGATAGTACAAAATTATTGAACTATGTCAAAACCATGATTAAAAAAAAAAAGCCTGGACAACATCTTTCAAAAATTATCAAAGAAAACTCTTGTGATATATTAGAACCAGAGGAGGAAATAGAAAGTGAAAGAATCTATTTGTCATTACCTGAAAGAGATCCCCAATGAAAACTCCCAAGAACATCATACCCAAATTTCAGACCTCACAGATCAAGGAGAAAGTATTGCAAGCAGCCAAAAAGAAATAATTCTACGCTACAGTCAGGATTACACAGGATTTCACAACTTCCACATTAAAGAACTGTAGGGTGTTGAATATGATACACTGGAAGGCAAAAGGCTTAGGATTACAACCAAGAGTCACCTACCCAGCTCTTTCCAGGAGAAAAAAAAAAAGGATATTTAACAAAATAGGAGACTTTTGAGCATTTCTAATAAAAAAACAGTTGAATAAAAGATTTTCTCTCCAAATATATGATTCAAGGGGAAACATAAAAAGGAAAGAAAAAGAAAGAAAGAAAGAAAGAAAGAAAGAAAGAAAGAAAGAAAGAAAGAAAGAAAGAAGAAAAGAAAGAAAGAAAGAAAGAAGAAGAAAGAAAGATAAGAAAGAAAGAAGAAAGAAAGAAAGAAAGAAAGAAAGAAAGGAAGGAAGGAAGGAAGGAAGGAAGGAAGGAAGGAAGAAAGAAAGAAAGAAAGAAAGAAAGAAAGGAAGAAAGGAAGGAAGGAAGGAAGGAAGAAAGGAAGGAAGGAAGGAAGGAAGGAAGGAAGGAAGGAAGTGAAGGAAGGAAAGGAAGGAAGGAAGGAAGGAAGGAGGAAGGAAGGAAGGAAGGAAGGAAGGAAGGAAGGAAGGAAGGAAGGAAGAAGGAAGAAGGAAGGAAGGAAGGAAGGAAGAAGGAAGGAAGGAAGAAGGAAGGAAGGAAAGGAAGGAAGGAAGGAAAGGAAGGAAGGAAGGAAGGAAGGAAGGAAGGAAGGAAGGAAGGAAGGAAAGGAAGGAAAGGAAGAGGAAGGAAGGAAGGAAGGAAGGAAGGAAGGAAGGAGGGAGGGAGGGGGAGGAAGGAGGGGAGGGAGGAAGGGAGGGAGGAAGGGAGAGAAAACATAAGAAATTCAGTAAAGTTAAACTATATTCCTATATGTCAGGGATAGTATTTGTAACTCTTAAAAATATTATAACAGCAATTAGAAGGAATATACATAGACAGAGAGTAATGGATATAAAGTGACTTTAATAGAATGATACCCCTCCAAAAAAAAAGGGGGGGGGGAATGAGAGATGTGACTTGACTAGAACAAAATATGATGAAGCTATTACTTGTTATTCTGGATACTATTGCTCTTCCAATGCAGACTATAGATGCCTCTACTTGATTGGTCACCGTTGCACAGTACTGTACTGACTCATATTGAGTTTGCAGCACATTAATTTCCATGATTGCTTTTCTCCTAACAAGTGTAAAAAATTTCTCCAGAAATTCCATAATATAGTTAACCATAATTGGTAATTATCTCCATTTTACAGGTTGAGAAACTGAAATGCAAGAAATTAAGTGATTTATCTAATTAAATTTTAACATCTAATTAAATGATTTCTCTAAAGGTACACATGATCAGTCAGCAGAGAGCAGGAACGGACTGGAATCCAGATCTCCAGAGTCCAAGAATAGATGCTCTTACTTTCCTAAATGAAAAAAAGTATTTAGTAAAAGCATGTATGCTTTTTCTACTCTGGGGGGGGGGGGGGGGGTGGTCTATGATTCATTTTACAAATATGTCACTGGCTCTACACTCCCTTAAACTGTTCATTCTCCTCTCAAGGCTCTAGCTACTATGATTTAACTAATAAAGCACTTACTTCCAAATATATATCTCCAACACTGACCTCATACCCTGACTCTAATCCCACAACTGTAATTATCTAAAGGACATCTCACTTAGCTTTTTCCATTAACATTTCAAGCTAAATGTGTCAACAACCAAGTTGTTAGTTTTCATCATTGCTAAGTGAAATACAGTTCACTAATCATATATATAGGGCATATCTGAATTTTTTTTACATATATGACTTTTAATCTGAATTTTAAAACCCCAATCTTTTAAAATGATAAATTTTTAGATATGGGACCCCACACTTAACACCATATACCAAGATAAGATCAAAATGGGTCCATGATTTAGGCATAAAGAATGAGATCATAAATAGATTACAGGAACAGAGGATAGTCTACCTCTCAGACTTGTGGAGGAGGAAGGAATTTGTGACCAAAGGAGAACTAGAGATCATTATTGATCACAAAATAGAAAATTTTGATTATATCAAATTAAAAGGCTTTTGTACAAACAAAACGAATGCAAACAAGATTAGAAGGGAAGTAACAAATTGGGAAAATATTTTTACAGTTAAAGGTTCTGATTAAAGGCCTCATTTCCAAAATATGTAGAGAACTGACTCTATAAGAAATCAAGCCATTCTCCAATTGATAAATGGTCAAAAGATATGAACAGACAATTTTCAGATGATGAATTGAAACTATTTCCACTCATATGAAAGAGTGTTCCAAATCACTATTGATCAGAGAAATGCAAATTAAGACAATTCTGAGATACCACTACACACCTGTCAGATTGGCTAAGATGACAGGAATAAATAATGATGAATGTTGGAGGAGATGCGAGAAAACTGAGACACTGATACATTGTTGGTGGAGTTGTGAAAGAATCCAGCCATTCTGGAGAGCAATTTGGAACTATGCCCAAAAAGTTATCAAACTGTGCATACCCTTTGACCCAGCAGTGCTTCTACTGGGATTATATCCCAAAGAAATACTAAAGAAGGGAAAGGGACCTGTATGTGCCAAAATGTTTGTGGCAGCCCTTTTTGTTGTAGCTAGAAACTGGAAGTTGAAGTCCATCAATTGGAGAATGGCTGAATAAATTGTGGTATATGAAGGTTATGGAATATTATTGCTCTGTAAGAAATGACCAACAGGATGAATACAGAGAGGCTTGGAGAGATTTACATCAACTGATACTGAGTGAAACGAGCAGAACCAGGAGATCATTATACACTTCAACAATGATACTGTATGAGGATGTATTCTGATGGAAGTGGATATCTTCAACAAAGAGAAGATCTAATTCAGTTCCAGTTGATCAGTGATGGACAGAATCAGCTACACCCAGAGAAGGAATGCTGGGAAATGAGTGTAAACTGTTTGCACTTTTGTCTTTCTTCCCAGGTTATTTTTACCTTCTGAATCCAATTCTTCCTATGCAACAAGAAATTCAGTTCTGCACACATATATTGTATCTAGGATATACTATAACACATTTAGCATGTATGGGACTGCCTATCATCTAGGCGATGGGGTACAGGGAAGGAGGGGAAAATTAAGAATAGAAGTGCGTACAAGGGATAATGTAAAAAAAAAATTACCCATGCATATGTACTGTCAAAAAAATTATAATTATAAAATTAATTTTAAAAAATTTTAAAAGAATGATAAATTTTAAGATAGTCAATTAAACTGAAGCATTGAGAGTCTGGGGACTATTTGTCTCATATCTGAAACAAATCAAATTTAATTCTGAAGTTAATAACTTTAGAAACCTAAAAAAGAACAGTTCACTTTGTTACAGAGATGTATCTCAAAAAGCTATCATTGCTTTATAGATATATAGAAGGGGAGAAGCTGGAATAATTTAAAACCTTATTTCTGGAGGCTTACAACTCATTTTACAAATATGTCAGTAATTATCTATTCTCTCAAGCTGGTTATCCATTCATATCGCTCCAGCTACCATAATTTCAGTGGAAACATTTCCAAAAATATGTCTCCAATCATGACCTCATACCCTGTGTCGAGTGCCATAACTACATTTATCTAAAAGACATCTTCACCATGCTTCACCAATATCTGCAACAAGTTTTTCATGTCACCTTTCATTCTTACTAATAGTTCCACCATTTTCTCAATTTCCTCCTCATTATTTTAGATTCATCTTCATGCATCCAAAACTGGTCTCAGATACTTACTAGTTGTGTGACCTGGCAAATCATTTAATCCTGTTTGCCTCAATTTCCTTATCTGTAAAATGAGCTAGAGAAGAATGGAAAAAAACTCTAGTATCCTTACCAAGAAAACCCTAAATGGGGTCATGAAGTGTAAACAATTATTAAACCACAACTATTACTAATTAATTTATTAATTGCCTGCTACCATTGAGTATATTACATGCCCACTATATATGCAGATCTATCCTAAGATCTGAGGGGAAACATATAAAGTTATAAGACACAGTTACTTGCCTCAAGGAATATACAGTTTAATAGAGAAATAATAGGGAGAGGAATCAACACAGATAGCTACAGTACATAATCCCAAGTGATAAATGAATTAAAGAACTTGAAGACAAAGTACTAAATGAGATCAGAGAGGGAAGGGCTTCAGCAGTGGAGGAGTAGTCAAGAATAGGGGAAGGACTTCCTGAAGGGGACATTTTAGTTAGTCTTTAAATGGAGAGCATTAAAAACACAAGGAACAATCTTAACTAAAAACATGAAGAATGAGAATGTTTTACATTTTCATGTATAAAGAGTATTCTAACTTGTCTGGCATA
>NC_133619.1:339423119-339435619 GCF_048593235.1 Sminthopsis crassicaudata | reverse complement strand
GAAAGAGAAAAACCAGAGTTGCTGACATCTGTTGCAGAGACGCTGGTAACTTGATACTCACCATGGGGCAGATGCAAGGCTTAGAGAATAGTGTCTTGAAATCCATCATCTGTCTTGCTACATAATGCATGCTCCATTAGAGCAAATACTAAGCCAAACAGATGGACTTCTATTTCAGAAAAAAAAAATCGAGAACAGGAATCACATGGGTTGTTAATTTCAAAGCAATAAATATGCATTAAGAGCCTACTCTGTGTAAAAGATGTGGAGGAAGATAAAAAGATGTATGAGTTCTATTTCCTGCCCCCAAAGTGCTTATAATTGGATTGGAAAGACAGCAAAAACCTTATTAAGTTAAATAATAACAATTCAAGGCTAAATAACAGTTTAAAACAATGGCTTCTTTAACCTATCTTTCTGCTTCTAGTCTTTCTCTTTCTAATCTATTCTCCGTATAGCTCACAAAGAGATGTTCCTGAAGCTCTGTCACTGTCCCACTCAAGAAACTCAAGTGGCTCCCCATTGCCTCTAGAATAACATACAAATCATCTCTTTGGTATTCAAAAAAATTTACAAATTGACTCTTACTGGTTCATCCAGGTTAATTACACTTCACATACTTTAGTTAGCTCTAGCCAAACTCAAGACTCCATTTCCTTCCTATTGTGCTTGTGCATAGATGGTTTCCCAGTGCCTGAAATTATCTCTTCCCCCCACACCCCTGTCCCCTTCACTCCCTCATCCCCACCCTTACCTCCATGGCTTGGAATTCCTAACTCTCCTCAAGACCAGTGTCCCCTCCTATAAGAGACCATTTCTCATTAATCCAGTTGTTACTGCTCTTCTTGCCACTGAATCACTTTCTATTTTGTGTGAGGTTGACATAAACACAATACACATGTAATATATGGACATAGGAGTGTGCGCATTTATGCATGGATATATGTGTACATGTGTGTATACACATATATCTCACGTACATATATGCATACACATTATACATATCTCCTGTATTTACTTAGCTATGAACCTGTTGTGCCTTCCCAATAAAATGTAAAGTTCTTTGTTTTTTTGCAAAATAATTAGGATTAAGTGACTCATCCAGGATCACACAGGTAGCATCCAATATCTGAGGCCACATTGAACTCAGGTCCTCCTGACTCTAGGGCCAGTGCTCTATCCACTGTTCGTCACCTAGCTGCCCCAAATTTTTGAGAGCCAAAAATTGTCTTATTTTTGTACTTATATCTTTTATGCCTAGTAGGCATTTAAAAAAATGATTATTGATGAATCAATTGCCAACAATGGAAGAAATATCCCTAAGAAGTACAGTTTATTACCAGATGAATTATACAGATACTGAGGATTGTAAAACTTAAGAGAAGGAAAAGATCAGTCAGTGTAAACTGTGTTATGCAGAAAAGGAGAGAGGATGTGGGTTTGGAACTGGCTTAAAAGTGTGGGTCTTCTTTGAGTAAGTAAAGAAACAGGGAAGGTATTTCAGAAGGGAAAAAGGAAAGGAGTAACCACAAAGATGGGAAAACAAAAGTATTCCATCAGAGCCTCTCCAGAATAGGGGAGAATGTTAGCACTAATTCAGCTGTGCCTCGGGGAGCTGACTCTGCATTAGAAAGTCAATACTCACTCTCTCCCTTCCAAAGTGCTTAATCCAGAACTAAATGCTATGTACCAAACCCCAATACACAACATGCTGGAGGACAAAGAAACCAAACAAACTTCAATCACACCCCTCCCTGGACACAATATCCCTTGTAGGTCAATATATTGGTGGAACCAAAAGAAAGACTGAAAAGGGGAAAAAAAAAAAAAAAAAAACAACAACACATCACTGAGACAATCATGACCATACACCCTATCGCATCTCCTTGTCTCACATGCCTTTAACTCTTTCAGGATGTCTCAAAACAATTAGTTTTGATGACTGGTCTACTATCTACCAGTAATGATGATCATCCCTTCTCTTTGGATGCTTTAATTAAATGTTGCCTTCATACAATGGCAAATACATAAATTATATATAATACAAATATTGTACATGTGTGTATACATGTTTATGTGTATATGCACATACATACACACACATATATATATATATATACATACATAAATAGTGAGACAAATGAAAAGCCTAAGAGACAGAGTTTTTCCTTCTGAGCTGGATTATAATTATGTGTGTGTGTCCCATTTTACATATAAGGAAACTGAAGCTCATAGAAGTTAAATGACTTGCCTGGGTCATATTGCTAACAAATGTCTGAGGTATGATTTGATCCAGGTGTTCTTGACTAAAGGTACTGTGCACTAACCAGTATGCCATACTGCTTCACATATTCAATAAAGTGATACAGAAAATATTCTTCCAATACCTGCTATGTGCAAAGGGAGCATTGCTAAGCAGTAATGGATATACAAAGTTTGATTAGATTTTTTTAAAGGTCTTCATAAAGCTAATAGGATAATAAGGTAATGTCAATAATATAATGTATTTTATTTTATAAGTGCTCTAAAAAGTTACAAGACAAAAGGCAGAACGCCTTTCTTAAAAAAACAAAAACCAACCACCAGACTTGTTCAAGGAAGAGTAAATAAATCATTCAATTGCAGTGGAGGGTCATTAAGAAAGATGATGAGAGCCATATGATGAAGAAGAGCAATTGAAGCTTTTTGAGGGGGCTGGAAGCCAAGATGGCAGCATAGAGGCAGCAATCTAGCAGAACTCTCTTAATATTCCCCTCCAAGTAACTTTAAAATAACACCTCCAAGTGAATCCTGAAATGACAGAGTCAACAAAAGGTCAGAGCAAGACATTTTTCTAGTCTGAGACAACTTAGGAGGTTGGCAGGAGAGATCTATGACACCAAAGTGCATATCCACCTGGAGGCATCTCAGCAGCAGGCTTTAGGTGGTATAGAAGCTTTGGAAGCTCTCAGCCCAGAAATGGTAAGGGAGTGGGACAACTGGTTAGATAGAGATTAAGGGGACCTTTTAATGGCGTTGTGTACAGGACCCTTTTGTGCTGATCACATGCTATGGATTTCAGTTCCCAGGCAAAGATGAGTAACAGTACTCATAGCTGCAGAGGAATGGGAGCCTTTCCTGGGTAAAGACCAGAGGGTAAATCAGAGGATCAATGACTACTTCTCTCCTCAAACCACACTACCTTGGAAACATCAGAAAAACATACAAACCCTCATAATTAATTCTGAAAACAGTTGCACAAAAAGGCCTAAAGCTTGGGAAAGTGCCCCATCTCATTCTGAGAACAAAGCCCAACTTTTGTATAAAGTTCAAAGTTAGGAAATAGGCTGGAAAAAGGAATAAACAGCAACAAAAAAGGGCTTGACCATAAAAAGCTACTATGATGAAAGGGAAGATCAAGACACAAACTCAGAAGACAACAATAATGTGAAAACAGCTACAAACAAAGCTTCAAAGGAAAAAATGCAAATTGAACACAAGCCAAACAAGAATTCCCAGAAGATATAAAGAAAGAAAGTAGAATAGAGGGAAAATTGAGAAGAGAAGGGAGTTTGCACTCAGATTATAGAAGGATTGAATTCCAAACCAAAAAGTTTGACCCTTATTCTCTAAGCAAGAATGAACTATTAAAACTATCCTCATTTTCTCTCTCTACCTCCTCTGTTTCAGCTCTCTACCTGTCCATATATTTGATTCAATCTGATTCTGAGAATAAAACTTTTTAAAAAATACACATAATGACTACAACAATGTATAAAAGGGAAACCACTCAATGAGTATCCCATCCTTAAAGTATGTGCAGTGTACTCTGCCTGAACCAACCCATATGGAGGCTAGAACCTCTTCTATAAATATACAATGGAGGAGTCTTTCCCTCCACATTCCAGAGAAGGTACAGATCCCCCTTACTGTTTCCTGCAGCTGACTGCTGGTGCTTAAAAATAAGTAAATAGATAGATAAACAAATGAAGAATAAAATTAAAAAAAAAAAAAAGCCTTTATGTTGACTATTGAACCAGAGCTAAGTGGGCCTACAAAGGATTTTAAACAAATGAAATCTCTTCTCTGGTGCCTAGAATGACAAGAATTGCTGTGAACTACCCATGTCTAGTTTGCCATGTGGTCATGAATACATGGCACTTCTGTAATCAGAAACTTTGGGGGGAATAGTAGTAACAGAGACGAAGAATTATGAATGTCTAGAATTGAAGTCTACAATCTCTATTGAGATGTTTGGAAATGCTAGAGCCATGAATCTAGAACATAACTGTTTTATTGGCACGAGAGAGATCAATGGGGCATGGAATATTCAAAGAAGACTTTATGGAGTAAGTAAAATTAACCTTGATGTTGAAGAATGGAGAGGATTTCCAGGTGGGAAAACCCCTAAATAGGATCACAAATTCAAACACAACTGAAATGAAACAACAACAATAACAACAACCTATACTGTTTACTATGTATTAAGTTTTGTGTTAAGTGCTTTATATTATCTCATTTGATCCTCATAACAATTCTGGAAGGTTAGTGTTATTATTATCCCCCATTTTACAGATGAAGAAACTGAGTCTGAAAGAGGTGACATGAATTGAATTGACTAAAGGACTTGTAAGAATGTGAGTCTGAGGAGAGCAGCCTAGGAATTTCTGAGACTGGGTGTTAGTCAGTAAATGTGGTAAAGATTATGATTTATAGGTAAGAGGTCCTTATTTTGGATGAAGGAAATTAGTTGGTATGGAATGAAGAGGCATGCAGATGGCATAAATCCATAACATGTAGCAGAAGTCAGACTCTAGTCAAGCCAACAAAAAGCATTTATTAAGCATCTACTATATACACTATGTGTACACGTACTAATTACTATGTGCATATTGCTCCAAGTGATGGGGATACAAGCAAAAGCAAAAAATAATCTATTCCCTCAAGGCACACACATTCTAATAGGAGAGAGGACATGTAAATAATACATTCAAGATATATACAGGATCAGTTGAAGATAATCTCAAAGGGAAGACACTGTCAAGGAAGAAAGGGGGAGAAAGAGAGGAAGGGAGAAGAGGAAGGGGAAGGAGGAGAGAGACAAGAAAGTCTTCCTGCAGGAGATAGAATTTAACTTGAGTGCTCATATTTAGTCTAAGATGGAGTAGAAAATCCAAGTAAGTGAACCTAGAGAGGGGGAGGCAAAGTTTAGAGACATAGGCTGAAGACAGGGCTCCACAGATGAAAATTCATACTAGGCACAAAGAAACAAGAGACAGACTGGATCAGGTGATTAGTAATTGATCTCTGGATGCTTTGAAGATCTACACAATATCACACCAATATGGCACCACCCTACTTTTCCAGCCTTCTCTTTTATGTCCCTTAGACATAGTTTATGATCCACCTACCCTGAACTACTTGCTTATCCCTGAATGTGCCCCGAATTTCTCACCTCTAGACAAGGCTGCAGGACACCATTCAACATTCTATTTACTGGGGCTGAATAAGAATTAGCTAAGTATGTGTCTCTTTCCAGTGTTAAAAGAAGTCCTCACAGGTTCTTCACCAAGGATTTCAGAATCCATGAAGTTAGATGTAATTACAATGAATAGGTCAAGCATGGCTTAGAAAGCCATGAAAAAAGCTAGATTTCTTTTTATTTGTTTGTATTTTTTTTGGCTTTATAATTTAGGGTTTTTTATTTTCAACAGTATTTTATTTTTTCAAAATATATGTAAAAGTAATTTTCAACATTCATTTTTATAAGACTTTGTGTTCCAAATATTTCTCCCTCCTTTCCTTACCTCCTATCTCCCCAAGACAGCAAGCAATCTGATATAGGTTAAATACGTATAATCCTTTTAAATATATTTCCACATTTGTCATGTTGTGCAAGAAAAATCAGAAGAAAAGGGGAAAAAATAAGAAAGCAAAAACAAACAACAAAACGTTTCCATCATTACCTCTCTGAATGTGAATAGCATTTTCAATTCCAAGTCTAGTGGAATTGCCTTGAATCTCTGCATTGTTGAGAAGAGCCATGTCCATCATAGTTGATCATCACATAATCTTGTGTGTTCAATGTTCTTCTGATTCTGCTCATTTCGCTCAGCATCAATTCATATAAGTCTTTCCAGGCTTTACTGAAATCAGCCTGTTCATCATTTCTTAGAACAATAATATTCCATTATATTCATATACAGTTGCTTATTCAGCCAATCTCCAATTGATGGGCATCCACTCAATTTCCAGTTCCTCAAGCAAATGAGTTTTTAACTGGTGGAATATGAAATAGAGTCACATCAAAAGTTTTGAGGCAGGGCACTGACATGACAGAAACAGTATTGAAAAAATGCTTAAGTAACTCTGGGTGGGATGATAATAAGAAAAAAGTCTGGAATCAGAGAAGCTAATTAGGAGACTTACTATAACTCAAGTGGGAAGTGATGAGAATTTAGATTAGGGAAGTAGAAGGAAATGGAGTAGAAGAGATAGATAGGATTGATATTTCATAGAAAAATATCAACATGACTTCTCAGAGTTCTCAGGAGCTAAAGATCAGTTTCATTATACTGAGGATGCCTCTCAAGGCCTAATAGTCCAAAGAAACAGATTTAAGGTGTTGCAGTTTATTCTTCTTTGTGTATCTTTCTAGTTTCTAAGCATATCAGACCCAGAATCAAGCCATAGTGACTTTGGAGGCAGGATTCCAGATAGGACATTGCAACCACAGGAAGGGAAGTCCAGAGTAGCTACTTGAGCCTAAGGTGGCTTTTGGACTTGGAGTTTGTCCTACATCTGTAAGAAGCAGCAAACAGTCCTGCTTCCACTCCCTTTCTCTTTCCTCTTTCCTTTTCCTTTCCTTTCCTTTCCTTTCCTTTCCTTTCCTTTCCTTTCCTTTCCTTTCCTTTCCTTTCCTTTCCTTTCCTTTTCCTTTCCTTTCCTTTCCTTTCCTTCTTTCCTTTCCTTTCCTTTCCTTTCCTTTCCTTTCCTTTCCTTTCCTTTCCTTTCTCCTTTCCTTTCCTTTCCTTTCCTTTCCTTTCCTTTCCTTTCCTTTCCTTTTCCTTTCCTTTCCTTTCCTTTCCCTTCCTTTCCTTTCCTTTCCTTTCCTTTCCTTTCCTTTCCTTCCTTTCCTTTCCTTTCCTTTCCTTTTCCTTTTCCTTTCCTTTCCTTTCCTTTTCCTTTTCCTTTCCTTTCCTTTCCTTTCCTTTCCTTTCCTTTCTTCCTTTCCTTTCTTTTTTCCTTTTCCTTTCCTTTCCTTTCCTTTCCTTTCCTTTTCCTTTCCTTTCCTTTCCTTCCTTTCCTTTCCTTTCCTTTCCTTTCCTTTCCTTTCCTTTTCCTTTCCTTTCCTTTCCTTTCCTTTCCTTTCCTTTCCTTTCCTTTCCTTTCCTTTCCTTTCTTTCCTTTCCTTTCCTTTCCTTTTCCTTTCCTTTCCTTTTCCTTTCTTTCCTTTCCTTCTTCTTTCCCTCTTCCTTTCCTTTCCTTCTCTCCCTTTCTCCCCTCTCCTTTCTCCCCTCCCCTCTCCTCTCCTCCTCCCTCTCTCCTCTCCTCTCCCTCTCCTCTCCTCTCCTCCTCCTCTCCTCCTCTCTCTCCCTCTCCTCTCTCTCTCCTCTCCTCTCCTCTCCTTTCCTTTCTTCCTTTCCTTTCCTTTCCTTTCCTTTCCTTTCCTTTTCCTTTCCTTTCCCTACTCTCCCCCTCCCTTTCCATCCCTTCTCTTTGCTAAATCTTTGCTCTATCTTTCTTATTTTCTCCCATCTCCTTCCCTCTCCCACAGCTGAGGTAGTTGGGAACAGGGTGGGAAGGGGCACAGGTTATGCCCCACATTTGGGGGAGTATGTTTGCATATTTTTAATCATATATTTGTAGTAAGTATTCCTTTATAAAAAACTTTTTAAAAAGAATTATCAATATGTCTTAGTGACTGATAGGACACTGAGGATGAAGGAGGATAAGTCAAAATTTCACTTCAGAGTGAAAAGGAGAATAATGGTACCAAATGTTTATAAGGAAAAGAGGAAGAGACATGATCTGGGAGAGAAAATAATGAATTTTTGGTCTTGTTCACATTGATTTTTAAATAATAATAAGATCTTAGGAAAGATGGCTATTAGGTCATTATATCCATAGACTGGAACTGAGGAAAGAAAGGAGAAGCTGGGAACTGAGATAATGATAGTTGAAGGTGACAAAACAAAGGATCACTATTGAAACCAACCTGCTCAATTTTCCAGATAACTGAAGTCCAGACAGCTTGTTACTTGCTCAGCATCATACAGCTAGTAAATATCTGAAGTAAGATTTAAACCATGTTTTTATGATTCCAAGATCAATCCTATGCACTATGGCATGACTACATAGAGAGCCACAGTAGCTCAAGCAAAAATGTGGTTCTCTATTTAGATCATGAGTAAAAATAGGGAAGTGAAACTATTTCCTTTTTAAATTTTTTTAAAATTTTAATTTTAGTTTAGTTTTTTTTTTTTTTTTTTTTTTTTTTTTTTTTAGTGAGACTATTTCCTGAGGAACTAGTAAGGCTAAGTAAGACGGCTCACTCTAGTTTGGATGGAAGCAGGATGAAAACAGAAAAAGAATAAAGATTTCTTCAGAAATCAAGGGAAAAAATGTCATGGACCAGGAAGCTGGATGACTCAGGTGTCTTGACAAACTTACCTAGAACTGGGGAACCTCTAAAGCAGTATTATTGTCTGATAGAATGTTGTTGTTCAGTCATATCTAAACCATTGTTAAGAAACAAATCTATTTTTTTAAAAGGCAAAAAAAAAAACCCAAATCTATTGCTTGAAATCAATATGGAATCAGCATTTATCTGTATGGGCAAATTCACAGAAAATATAAGCATTCACATTTGCTTCTTTTCAGCAAAGAAATGGAAGGGGGCTCTGGTTTTAGAATATTGCATACAAGTCACACCTGACATTGTACCCATATGTTTCGTCTAATTGCTTTTCTTTGGTGAGGTTTCATGGACAGCATATTAAGAGAACTGTGATGTAAAAAACAAATGGCATTAATAAAGCATTTTAAAGAAAAAAAGGTGAATTATTCAAAAGGCTGAAGGAAAACAGAAATAGTGAAGTTGAACTTAGAGGCTGTTAAAATACAGGTGGAAGCTATGTTAAAAAAAAAAAACAACAACCCTAAGGCCCTTCAACATAGAAAAGTTGGAGGGAAGATAAAGGAAAGTTTCCTAGGATTAATGTATGTGTAATTGGAAACAGGCTGAAAATTTTGGAGATCAATATTTCTAATCCAACCCCTGTTGCAGACTCCTCAAGCATCCCCATTCCCTACTCTTGATTATTCAGCCTTTCCAAAATGATTTACTAGTTGGAGCGAGGGAGAGGAGAACCTATGAGATGATGGAGGCAATCATATGAGAAATGAAAGAAGGAAAAACTTTGTTAATGAAAAAACTTTTCACTAACAAAGTTCTATGAAGTTAGAAAAAAAAACAAAACTACCCTAGACTGTCAAATGAACTAATTTCTCTGAACTAATCTTCATTTCATAAATGTAATCACTGGAACAAGATAATATGTAAGTTTATATTAACTTAAGTCATGGTAAATTTCTTTTAAAAAGAAGAAATATGGGCATTCAGAGAATTTTCCTTTTGGAATCATCCAATCCTCTGTTTTGTTGCAGACTTTAATTTTTTTTTTTTTTTTTTTTTTTTGAGGTTGGAGTTAAGTGACTTGCCCAGGGTCACACAGCTAGGAAGTATAAGTGTCTGAGACCAGATTTGAACTCCGGTCCTCCTGATTCAAGGCTGGTACTCTATCCACTGCACCACCAAGCTGCTCCTGACTTTAATCTTCTCAGAAAATTCAGTGTCTTGTCTACATTTGGATCCAGTTTGACATGTATTAAGCACCTATATCTAAGAATATGACAGATACTAAGATATGAAAATAAGATTGACCATACTCTTAAAAAGCTAAAATTTTAATGAGGGCAACTATGTGTGATCCTGAACAAGAGACTCTTACCATTGTGAGTCTTGATTCCCTCGTATGCAAAATGAAAAGATTGGACTAAATGATCCCCATGGGTTTTTTTGTTTTGTTTTGTTTTGTTTTTTGTTTTTTTAAAGATTTAAATCTTTGGTTCTTTGTACACTGAGGGCTGCTAGGTGGTGCAGTATAATTCAAGACAAGGCACTTAATCCTGTTTGCCTCAGTTTCCTTATCTGAACAATGAGCAGAAAAGGAAATCGCAAACCACCCCAGTATGTTTGCCAAGAAAACTCTAAATGAAGTCGTGGAGAGATAGACATGACTGAATGATAACAGTGTGTACATCAATAGCTTTGAAATAAAGGGTGAAAGAGAGTGTAATGGAGTGCTAATGGAAAGGAAATTTTCACGAAAGACTTTTTTTTAATAGGGTATCAAGCACTGAGCATTGAAGGAAGGGATTTCAACAGAAGGAGATGGGAAATAAGAAGAGAAAGAAGGAAAAGATATATCAAGAGTTTGCAAAACTTGCCCTTAAAGTGGGGCTAGTCCCTTCATGGAGGCCTGTTAGGCAGCAAAACTATTCCCAGGGGAGTGGGACTTAAGAGATGCCAAATACCTGCCTACACTACTTATCTCCCCCACTAATCTGCCAAGGCATCTAAAGCTTCTACCATTAGTCACTAAGGAATTGAGCCATTGTTTCTAGAAGGAATCTGTTAAGATGCAAATATGTTACAGGGAAGAGTAACACATTAACTCCTCACCAGCCACTAACATAGGTATAACCTATGTCATTTCTGCAAAAATCAGGAATTTAGAGAAATAATATCAGGGAGTATTAGCTGTAGAACCAATGCTACATGATTTTCCATTGGGATTTGTTTATAATGTATTAATAAATACATAATGAAAGAGCTGTTTGGCATAGTGGAGGGAGGTCTGGATTTACAGTTAGGAGGAACTGAGTTTGAATTGTGTCCCAAAAAATGTATTATTGAGTGATTTGAACAAGATATTTAATCTTTTGCAATCTCAGTTTACTTATTGGTAAAATGGGAATTAAATAGCACCACTGGAAAGGGATGTAGTGAAAACTTAATGAAATACATGATGTACTTTAAAAAACTTGAAGCACTCCATGAATGTTATCAGTGATGATGATGATGATGATGATGATGATGATGATGATGATGATATTATGAGACTACATTGTTTCATTGAAAAGAGGATGAAAAAGTAACTAAAATAAAGTTCTCATACTTTGGGATTTTTGATTTAATGCTGGAAAGTAAAGCAGGGGAAACTCATGTCTGAACTCAGGCAAGTGTTGAATTCCCTTTACTACTGCCTGACCCTCATTCCAAATGAAAGGTTGCCTTTGTGCTGAGAAAAGAGAGAGAAAACCCACTATTTCTCAGCTCTGAGAGTCTCCCATGATCTCACAAAGGAGGACTTTCTCATTATTGTATCAGTTTGGGACAGGTGGTGAGAAAGGTGAATTAACTTGCCAGATCCTGGAAGAATTTCATCAATGAGAGATTGTGAAATCCCATTAATACACAGATGAAATCACAAG
Organism: Sminthopsis crassicaudata; assembly: GCF_048593235.1. Lineage (NCBI taxonomy): Eukaryota > Metazoa > Chordata > Mammalia > Dasyuromorphia > Dasyuridae > Sminthopsis > Sminthopsis crassicaudata. Next base: position 339,424,081 of record NC_133619.1, on the reverse strand, counting down.
AACATCTGAATCTTTTATGAAGAGATAGAAGAAGGAAAGGGGACATCCAAGAGTCACAGAAACAATATTGTCTTTGTTATGGCTTAACCTGGTATGTGAATAAATGGCTGCAATGTTGGGTTCATGTGTCTAAACTACAAATACAAAATGTTCAGAAAGAATAAAAAAAGACTAAGAATATTTTTCCCCAAGGGAGGAAGCAGTATAAAAGAGGCATTTGCCATGTATTTTAGGTACTTCCTAGAAAACCACATAACTTATAATTACCCAGCCACTAAAATGCTTTTCTTTTTAGAATATTTTCTTCAGTAAGTTCTATTCTTAAATTGCCTCCTTGAGGAACAAAATCATAAACCTTTAAGTACTTTCATGATTTACTTTTCTAAAATACATTGTACCTGGAATAATTCATTTTTACTTAAAATATACATAGCAAGGCTCTGGACTTAGTCTCCCAAGCCAAGAACACACCAGCACATCATTCCTGTCTATACCTCCCTTTCAGGATCCTGGGAATATGCTAAAGGGTTGTGGATTTTACTTTAAGCCTTTATCCCAAATAATTTTTATCAGTATCATTTGCTAGTTTATTACTGTTCTAACATCATTTAACTCATTGATGAGATTACCATTGGCCAGAGTCATTCTCTTGCTTGATATACACAATGTCTTAGCTGCCTGGTCTATTTATTGTTTCCTGGACCTGTAGTAGCTCTTCCTATCATTCTAAGCTCACAAGATCATAGCCTCATTTATTCTGTGTTTCATACTCATTTACCTAAGAATAGATGGAACAAACATAACAAGGAAAAGAAACAGAGGCACTTTGTGTTTTCAAGGCCAAAGGCAAGTTCACGGGGGAAGATAGGAACTTGGGATCTTTCTCTATAGAGGCTTAAAGTACTTCTCTCCCCAAGAGAAAGAGGGGGGGAAGATTGATGTGGCTGATTAGTAATATTTTA
>NC_133619.1:339410619-339420619 GCF_048593235.1 Sminthopsis crassicaudata | reverse complement strand
TTCTCTCTCTCTCCCTCTCTCTCTGTCTTTCTCTCTCTCCCTCTCCTTCTCTTTCTCTCTCTCTTACTCTCTCTGTCTCTCTGTCTCTCTCCCTATCTCTCCATTTCTGTCTCTCTCTGTCTCTCTCTCCCCCTCCCCCATCTCTCCCTATCTCTCCATTTCTGTCTCTCTCTGTCTCTCTCTCCCCCTCCCCCATCTCTCTCTATCTCTCAGAAATTAGAAAGAAATTATTAAAAAACACCAAAGCTGAAATGTGTTGGTGGAATGGACACAAGGGACTAACCACCGGGTAAGTCTTGAAGACTTTTCATGTTTTCTGAAGTAGTGTACATAAGAAAATACATGGAGATACTGCAAGAAAACAATAGAGTCAGTATTTATATTTATTTTCATCTAAAATAAGATAATACTTACTAATGCTTAATATGCAGATTGATCCTAGCACCCTCCTGTTTTGGATAATCACGTGTCACTTGTTACATGTCATATGCAGAAAAACTGGAAATTTCATAATATGGGTATAAATGGGTTTACTGATTTTCTTGTGTAATTTTAACTAAAGCATCCTTCACAAAAAAAAGACAAAAATGTTTTCTACAAAGAAACAATAGATAATACTCATAAAGTTGACAACTCTTATATGAGTCCTTCATCAACTTATTATGAGTTAAAAACAAGGATGATTTAATTCAATCTGACAAGCTGTCAGATGGGAAGCACTATACAAAAGGTCAAACTCAAAGATGAGATTTAAGCATTCTGGATTTGTTAGCCTTTTCTGTGATGACAAATAGTTGTCAGAATTATACTACTTAATAAATAGATATTTTCCACGTACAGATGGATGTGGGAAAACAATGATCTGAGAATGATGGCTGCCACAGGGATCATAACCTTTTGATATAGAGAACATACAGAAAAGGACTGATTTTCAGAGTCCAACAGAGAATTACACCTAAGAGGAACAATATGAGGACTCCTTCAAAGGAGAAAATTACTTCTGAGGATGAGGAATCTTGAAGTATCTTTGTTTTGTACCTAAATGCCTTTTTTTTTTAATTTCAGTCCACTCTCCCTAAGGATCTTGTGTGTGCAAAGTGTGTACACTCCATTTTAGAAGGATTTTTTTGCACCAATCATTCCTTATGTACCTTCACAGTAAGTCATATTTGTTAGTTAATGGAATTCAATTGTTCATTGGTAATGGAGAGAATGTTGATGGGGCCTCAAGAACTCCAGGACTAGAAATCCCAGCCCTTTAAAGATATCCACAAAACCCTGAGAGAAAAGGAAGTTAGTCACTCATTATTATCCAACCTATGAATGACAGTATGAGTTGAGAGTTAGATTCCTTTCTAATGAAGTCTCATATACTTTCTTAAATAAAAGATTCTGCCAATTGCAATTGAGCTATTAATAGTGACTCTTCTCTAGTCAGAAAAAAGGAAAACTGTATACTATCTAGAAATAGAATTACGCAAATCAGAAAAAGGGCTGACTTTTTGTAGTGGCAAGGAACTGAAAACTGAGTGGATGCCCATCAGTTGGGGAATAGCTGAACAAGTTATGTATATGAATGTTATAGAATTTTATTGTTCTATGATCAGCAGGATGATTTCAGAAAGGCCTGGAGAGGCTTACATGAACTGCTAAGTGAAGTGAGTAGAACTAAGAGAACATTGTACATGGCAACAACAAGATTATGCAATGATCAATTCTCATGGACATGGCTCCTTTCAACAGTAAAGTGATTCAGTTCAATTCCAATAGACTTGTGATGGAGAGAGTTATCTGCATCTAGAAAGAGTGTTGTGGGGATTGAATGTGGATCACAACATAGTATTTTTACCTTTTTTGTTGTTTGCTTGATTTTTGTTTTCTTTCTCATTTCTTTCCCTTTTTGATCTTATTTTGCTTGCACAGCACAAATGTAGAAATATGTATAAAAGAATTATACATGTTTGACATATATTGGATTACTTTCTGTCTAAGGAGGGGGTGGGGAAAGGGAGAGAGAAAAAAATTGGAACACAAGGTTTTGCAAGGGTAAATGTTGAAAATTATCTCTGCATATATTTTGAAAATAAAAGGCTATATTTTTTTTAAAAAATAATAAAATAAAAGATACAAAGCAAAAATAAAGGGGCTGAAATACAAAGAGATCAATTTTATAATAATTCAATCATATTACAGCAGAGTAGACATATAGAAGCCACAGAATCATAGAGCTGTATTTTTAATTTAACTAAAAAGGAAAGCTGATATAAAAAGTTTATTTTTATGTATTTACATAAAGTAACATTTATATATTTATATAAAGTAATCATTACAAAGCATTTAATGGAAATTATTTCATTTGATTCTTACTACACTCATCTGTGGGAAATAAGAAAAATATTGTTATTCTAATTTTATAGCTGAAGAAACACCAATGGTGCTAGTGGCTGGAATTCAAACCCAAATATTCCCACTCCAAAGTTAGTATGCTGTCTATCAAGGAGAAATTCAATTCATGTTTATTGAGTGCCTAGTTTGTGATCCATAAGGTGCAAACACTGAGAACACAAAGATGAAAACAAGAAGCCTTGTCCTCAAAGAGCTAATATTCTTCCAAGTAAGAAAGGCAATATATGTAGTTAGGGTCAGAAAGTAAAGCAGGCAGGGTCACAAATTGAATTTGAATTCAATTGAATTGAATCAATCATGGCATAGAAGAAAGCATGATGGATTGCAGGTCAAGAGGTTTGAGCCTTCATTCTTGCTCTGTTCCTATCTAGTAAGGGGTTTCAAGCAAATCAGTCACTATTTTTTCATTGAAAAATATTATCTCTGAGACCTCTTTCAAGTCTAAAACATTAGGGTATTTTAGAAAATGTAAAAATAAACCAAGACTTAAATAAATTATCTTAGTCAGTACCTAGCATATAGTAGCTACTTAATAAATTATTTCAAAGATAGTTCTGCTTTTGTAAGAAGCCATCATTCCCTGATATTCTTTTGGAGAAGAATGATTTTTTTTTGTTTTTCAGAGAAAGAATCAAGGACTCTGGCCAAGGTAGCAGAAATTGACTATCCAATTCTGACATACTTACTACAGAAAAATAATAATAACAATAATAGCCACTCTTGAAATTCACACCAAATCAAGTAATTATAAAGACATCCAAAGAAACTACAATGACTTCCACCCCAGAGCCATACCACAAGTCCCCCATAGATAATAGATAATGGATCTATCAGTACAGCCTGAACCAGCATAAGCAAAAAGACTAGTAACCTCCTACTGTGATCAGAGACAAGTCTTAGACAGTCATCCTGCATGGTTCTGTATCCAGAAGGAAAAAAAAATGGAGGACTCCCCTATAAAAGACCCCACCTGGTCAGAAATTCTCAGTGTTGTCAGAAACCCATTGTAGGGATATTAGAAAATACAAGTGGTAGCAAATGATAATGTTCAGCAGTGGTCAGTATGATACCATCCTTGTGTCCAGGATCTCCAATGTCCCTAATAATCTGTCCTGAGATGTCAGAAAGGACCCTGAGGATGCAACAAAGTGCACCTTGAAGATAGGAGAGTGACTCCCAGGAGATGAAAGTTAAGAATCAAGAACAAGTGAATCAACCATCCTACCCAAAAATGCAGCCAAGGAACAGGATAGCTCTAGCATAAAGCCCCAGTTAAGCCATTGAAGCAGTAAAGATGAAGAAATCAAAGAAGATCCTAGTATAAAAGATGACCAAAATGGATATTAATATAGATCAAGAAACTGAACACAGATATTAATGTAAAAAATGGATTCCCTACAAGGTCTAGATGACTATCTAGTAGGGAAAAAAAGGAAGAAATTTAAAAATGAAACAAAAAACTCTGGAGGAAAGAAACACAAAGAGAATAAATAGCTTAGAACAGAAAATTATAAACCTTGCACAGGAAATGGACTCCCTGAAGACTAGAATGCTCTAAACAGAAATCAGTGATTCTATGAGACAGTAAGAAATAGTGGAATATATTGAAAAAATTGGGAGGGGGGAAAGCAAATTCATAAAAAATCTGATGTAGCAATAATAACAATAATAATAGTAACAACAGGATAGCTAGGTAAAGCAGTGGAGAGAGTGCCAGGTCTGATGTCAAAAAGACTCATCTTCCTGAGTTAAAAATCTGGCCTCAGACATTTACTAGCTAAGTATGACCCTGGACAAATCATTTAACTCTGTTTATCTCAGTTATCTCCTTTGTAAAATGAGCTGGAGAAAGAAATGGAAAACTATTCTGATATTTCTGCCAAGAAAACCTCAAGTAGAGTCAAAGAGAGTCAGATATGACTGAAATAACTGAACAAAAACAAAATTAATATAAAAGGTTTGGAGGGAGAAGGGAAAAGTTATTGAATAAATGAAGGAATGAATCAGTATGAAAAGAGCAATATATATCAAGGTCCTGTCATGTTGAAAGGCAAGGAAGCCATCCCTAAGACATGAATCACTGAGGGGGTTTTGTCTAAGAATGTAAGAGAGCCCATGGGGAGCAAGTAAATGCCTCTATAGTTTGGGAGATTTCTTACTGACCATGTAAGTCGCCACACCATGCCAAATACCTAAGTTTCTATTCGGAAACTAGAGGGTGGGGCCATCTGCTAGAAATGATGTGGTATCCTTTCCATACTTATAACAAGGAAATCTCTTTGTATTAATTATTAGATGAACCTACAAGTATTTCACGTCATTTCTTCCACTTTTGAGCCAGAGTCAGGCATAATCAACTACAATGAAAAATATGATATAAGCAACTGATAGTAGGTGATTAATAAATGCTTAGTGATTAATTGGTTTATTTCATTAAAGAAATATTTTGGCCACTACTAACTGCAATATAATTATCTAAACCATAAATTATATTTGTGTTCCCTAAATGGAATTCATAATTATTCAGAAAAATTCAAAGGAAAATGGAGATTCTACTTACAGATGACAAAGATACTGGACACTGAGCAATACTCATAACTACTGCAAAAACAAGAGTTCTTAACCTTTTTTTGGATTATGAATTATATTTATATATAATATTATATATATTATATATAGGTTATATATATTTATATATTATATTTGGATTATATGTGCAGTCTAGTAAATTCAATGGACCTTTTCACAGAATATTTATTTTAAATGCACAAAATAAAATACATAAGATTTCAAAGGAAACCAATTCAATTGAAATAAAGATGTTAATTTTTCCTATCCAAGCTCATAGATCCTTTGAAATTTATTCCAGAGACTCCCAAGTTAAAAACTCCTGAACTAGGTAGAAAGTCATTGTTCATGGCAGTCACTGGGGGAAAAATAATTGTAAGGCACTTAAAAGTCACTGTCATAAAGAAAACAATGCCACAGCTAATTATTATTTTAGTTTTATCTGCCTATTCACGTAATTTAATTTGATTGTCGTAAAAAATGAGGAAAATTACAATAAGCAACCATATTACCAAGAGATGAGTCTTAATATCTCTCAAAAGAGTGCTGTCACTAGTAGCAAAAGACTTGATTTTGAGTATTGATTCTACCACTTACTAGTTTGTGACAATGGACAAGCATTCTAATTCATAAAGCCTGTATGAGGCTTTTCCTCCCCTGTATGAGGACAGCACTGAACTAGATAAGCTCAAAGGTTGCTTCCAGCTCCAACATTCTCTTGCTTTATGATTCTATATGTAATTCTTAAGAATTTTCAACATCCTTTAAGTCTTCTGAAAGCCAAAGATTTAAGAAAATAAGATAAGTGCTCAAGGCAAAATTGCATTCATCTCTGAGAATCTGTTTATTAGCCAGTCCAAGGTCTATGATGTAAGAGCTCTGTTTGTTACACCTGTGAATATTTTAACCCACTAGAGTCTTAGTAAGACACGCATGCACATATACAAAGAGACAGAGAGCACAATGCGGAATGTCTGTGTCTTTTCAAAGCTCTTGCCCAGCTGGCACATGGCCTAGCCTGGAGAATTCCAATCTGGTGGGGGGAGAATTCAGTTATTGTTACATCACCCTTTGAGCTCCAAAGGCTGCCTCCAGCTTGATGGGATGCTGAGTCTATTCAGAAAACAACTTCATGTTCCACATTGATTTAGCACTTCGTGCACCTGCCCTCACCACACCCCACCGCTCCCCCTTCCTCCTATTTCTCTGCTGCCTCTGACCATCTGTCGTCTGAGCCCCATTCTAAACAGCAGCGACTACAGTTCTGGATGGGGCCCAAGGGAACGTGGGGGGCAGACTGGGCCAAAGGAAAGACAAGAAGGGGCTTATTTCAAATCCATTTATACTTGACCTTGAGGAAATCATAGTTTTAGGAGGGTTGGAAGGGTGTCCCTCTCCTCCCTCCCATCTCCATTGGGCAACACTCTCCTATTTTTTTCCCTATTGAAATACTATAAGAAAGTATGGTCACCTCTTTTCAGCCTGGATTTTTGTTTAGCAGGCCTTGACAAAAACTGGTCGTTTTCCTTACTGTCTTATAAAATTTAAACTGCATTTTTGCAAAACACTCTGGGACTTTGGACAAATAGCCAGCTGGAGGCCCATTTCAAAAAGCATATGATGTTTTGGTCTTGAAACTTTTGGACCCTTTGCTTTATACCAGCTGTTTGGATCATCTATTTTATTGCAAGGCTATAAAGTACTTCTCTCAAATCATCTGGTGACTTGCATCCAGTTTTCCCACTTCCCCTCCTTTTCCCAGTCCTCCATTCCCCATTTATCTTGCTTGGCAATTGAGAGATACTAAGGCCCTAAGAGAACTTATTACTAACTCCTTCATTTTTCAAGTAAAGAAACCAGAGAGATTGAGGGATTTGCTCAAAGTCTGGTGACAGAGCTAAAGCAAGAATCTGGGTCACCTGATTCCTCCCCCAGTGTCCTTTCTACATCATGCTTCATTCTTGATTCATTCATTCAATAATTATTTATTAAATACCTGCTATGACAAGGTACCATGCTGGACTAGAAATACATAAAACAAAAGACAACATCCTTTAAAAACAAACAACAACAAAAAAAAAACAAAAAATAGATTTTGTTGGGGAAACAACATTTATGCAAACAAGCCTTTTTTTTTTTTTTTTTGGTGGGAAATAGTCTGGGCTTCTGATTTCATCTCTAAAGAGAACATCCAACTCATTCTATGAAGGTAGATCTTTGATTTAGAGTCTTTAAGAGAATTTCCAGGGATAGTGAGTCACCTTCTCAGTATATGTCAAAGGCAGTGAGTCAACAAATACTTATGAATTTGGAATATGCCAAGTTAACCCAATTCATCCTGACTCTAAGGGTTATCTATTATTCACTCCCCACCCCTACCATGTTGTGGCTTATTCATATACATCCATGCACATAATTATATAATTTTTGGTTGTTCAGACATGTCCAACTCTCCATGACTCCATTTGGAGTTTTCTTGGAAGAGATATTGTATTAGTTTGACATTCCTTTTGTCAGGTCATTTTGCATATGAGGAAACTAAAGCAAACAGAGTGAAGTGATTTGCTCAGGGTCACACAGGTATTAAATGTCTGAGGTTGGATTCGAACTCAGGTCCTCTTGACTTCAGGGATGGTCATCTATCCACTGCAGATGTCCCTACAAAATGTACAACAAAAAAAAATAATAAATTTCAAGATGAGGAAGACATACGTAATCATAAGTAATTAGATGGAATCAGGATGACTGCTGTATAGAAACTGGCACTTGAACACAGTCTTAAAGGAAATCAAGCATTATAAGAACCAGGCATGAGGATGAAGTTCAAAATTCAAAGATATGGGGTAGGGGATGGAGTCAGGAGTGTCATATTGGGGGAGCAACAAGTAAACCAATTTGGCTGGATTGTGAAGTGTTAAGAGGACAGTAATGGAATAAGAATTGGAAGGTAGACTGGAAGCATGCTCTTAAGGAATTCAAATGCCAAGGAAAAGTTTGTATTCTACCTTAGAGTCAATAAGAATCCAGGGAAATGACATGGTCACACTTCTGTTTTGGAAATATCAATGTGTCGATTGGATTGCAAAGGGGTAAAATCGAAAGCAGGTAGATCAATAAAACACTTCTGAATTAGTCTAGGTGAGATGTGATAAGAGACTGAACTGACACCTTTTTCTTCCTATGAATTATTGATCAAACAAGCTTTTCAATATGAGGTACTATTTAAGACAAAAGATGAGTATATAACTAGAGATAATATTAAATGAAACATCTGAATATAGTATAGCTTCATGTGACTGGCCACCAGAGAATTCTTTGCTTAGTAGACCTGCAAGGATAATCATTTTTGCAGGTACATTTTTAATAGACAAAAGAGAAGAAAGAATAGAGGTGGAGAAACCAGTGAAGTAATGGTTTGGGTCATTCGGGTTTAAGATGCTCAACCAGAGCTTTGGCCATGGTAAGAAAGCAAAGGGCAATTCAGGGAGATGGTGGTTTGGAGAGCATTTCTAAGTAGGTTAAAAGTCAAATGCAATATAATTCTGGCTGATCAAGGTGATATTAGGGCTCTCCATAGTGAACAAGCTGGATAGAGAAAGGAATTCTGAAAGAAACAGGAGAAGTTTGGTCTTCACCATATTAATTCAGAGAAGGCAAGAAGATTATGAGCTAAAGCTGCAGCATCTGAAATTTATTATGGCCATATCTGGAATTCTTAATAAAAATTCCAGGCAGTCCAAGGGCTTCTGGACAGCATATGTGAATTTAAAGGAGAAAAATATTTCATTTTCTGGGAAAGCCCCAAATGCCAAGATCAGCAACAGTGATTGAGCTGAGTGCTTATTTCTGCCTTCCACCTCATTTTCCCTTCTTCTTTCCAATCACCAGATCCTATCATCATAAGTCTCATATTTTCCTTTGAATTCCTGAGAACAACAATAGTTTCTGCCATTCCTTTTTTGTGCAATTGTTTTCCTGGCTTGTTTATGAATGGCTTGCCCTCCTCCTTCTCTACCCTGGTTTTAATCTAAAGCTACCATGTGAATTTTTCTCTATACCTCATGGGAGAATTAAAGAAAGATTGAGTGGTACCAGGCTGCAGAGGACTTTGAATGTGACAAAGAAATGTGAAATTAATCAAAATTTGTGTTTTTTTTTTATTTTTATGGTTAAATAGAATTGCCTGCATTTCAAATCATGTTACTTTTATAGAGCGGAAGCTCTTGCACCTTTTATTGATTAACTTTTAAGCCTGGTTTGGCTCTTGGGTGCACAGTATTCTTAGTCATTAGTTTAATTTGGTTATTCCAGAATGAACTACAGTTTCATTTTCCAAATATATTGCTTATTTAACTTCATTCAGAATCTGGAAAATTGTGTAACTCTTGCATGATTAGCAAACTAAATTTGGTCTATAAGTTCAGAGGCTCAAAGTAGAAAAGGATCTTCAAGGTCAAATAGCATGATTTCTCCCATTCCTTTTAGAAGGTAAACTCACAGAGACTTGGAATAATGTTTGTGCTTATATTAAGTACACTATAGGCACTATATTACAGTGCCTAAAACAATACCTAGTTTATTATTGGTACTTAAATATCTATTGGTTCATAGGTTGCTTAGACAACCTATTGTTTCCGCTGGTAGAGGGTTGCACTTGGAGTCAGGAAGATCTGAATTTGAATCCTGCCCCAGGCATGATGTGAGAATCACTTAAGTTTCTTCATTCTCAGTTTTCTCAACTGTAAAGTGAGAATAATAATAGGATCTTCTTCAAAGGGCTGTTGTAGGGATCAATAGGTCTAATAATGTGCAAAAACAATTTTGGTTTTGTTCATTAGAGAAAATAAGATCATGGTTTTTAAAACCATAAATCCAAAATTTTGATACCTTATTTCCAGTTTAAGTCTCACATAAACTTCTGAACAAAGAAATATAGGTTGTCTACACGGTCTGATGTCACAGAGAGGCAAGATAGACTAGGACAAGCGTCAGAAGTTCACTTTCTCAGAAGGGGTTTAAAGTGAAA